>NC_056743.1:1569857689-1569912689 GCF_019279795.1 Protopterus annectens | reverse complement strand
CACAACTCCTACTTAACCCACCACCACAAAAAAAAAAAAAAAAACTATTACATTTCACCCCTAAAACATTCTCTCAAAACAGAAGTCTGGTCAAAATCACTTGATTAAATAACACCTTGATTAGACAGGTCTCCCAACACCAAGTTCTTATTAGTCACCATTGATGACAACTTGAAGTTTGACCTACACATCCAAACTGTTATTAAAAAAACACCTGAAGCTCAGCCTCTTATACAGAACAAAACACTAACTGAAAGACAGAACCAGAGAAAGCATAGCTAAAGCTTATCTCCTACCTACCCTACCAGATGCCTCCCCACTCTTTAATAACTTATAAATGTCCACACAAACAAAGCTGGAAGGATGCTACAATAAAATAGCTCACTTTGTTGCAAATCACCTCTTTAGAACTCATCACTGTTCTGCCCTCAAATTGGACTGAACTTCCACATCACCTCCACTATAGTCAGTTCCTACTAGCTCATATTCTAATATACTACCATGATATGTGTACGGCACTAAAAGGCATGCTTCAACACTACCACCCTACCAGAGCTCTTCACTCCAAAGACAAACTCCTCCTTTCCATTACTAAAGCCCAAAATGCATCAGGATCCTCCTTATACTCCATATACCCTCTGGAATGCCCCCTCACATGCTCTCAGACTTCTTGAAAACCAACAGGCACTCAAAACACATCAAAGAAAACACCTGTCCCCTATTTCTTAAACTTCCAATTGTGAGATCGCACAACCTAAAAGAGAAATAAATACTTGGTCTTAAATTACATATTTCTTATTTTCTGATTATATAAGCCCTTGCAGTGGGAATAGTTAAATAAGCATACAGATAAGATAGAAAGAGGGATGCCACCCTACAAAAATGCGATATGAAGTCTGTGCTATTTCTGCCTGTTTGTACTGGAGTGAATTAGTAAATCAACAAATCTTTTGTCTGAAAGTTGGATATACATAGGCATTTAAACTATAGTACTAAAATTCTTCAGGCCTATTTCATAGGTTCATAGGTAGGTACTAGGCTATCTGCCTGAAGGCATTTATAAGCCTAGCCAGAATGTGTTGGCTTTCGCCACCCCCTTAGATTAGTTCCCTGTGTCTCTGTCCAGCAGAGCCACTGAATTGATCCCCGGGGTAAACTTTCTGTTTCCCATACACTCGTCAAGGTTTCTCTTGAAGAGTGTTAGTGAGGAGCTCTGCCTAATGTAGACTGGAATTTTGTTCCGAAGCATGGGAAGTCTCTGGGACAGGAATCTATCCCTCCAGCATGTCCTGTTTATTGTTGTGGTGAGGTTTAGATCCCTAGAGCGTGTGGCTTGAAGGGATAAGCTTTTCTTTAGGTAGAGCATGTCCATCAGTTCTAGGTTGGACATGGCCTTGTATGTCAGGCAGAGATCACCTTTGAGTAGGCAATATGCAACCGAGTACAGCTGGAGTTTCTTCCGTTGAGCTGCATAGGGCATCTGTTTGAGGCCAGTGATCCTCTTGGTAAGGTACTTCTGTGGTCTTTCCAGCTGTTGCAGGTGTCTTGTAAGATACATCCCAAATGTGGCGTTGTACTCTATGATGGGTCTGATGAGTGATGTGTAGAGGGGCACAATGGCCTCTTTTGATCTGGATGCAAACCCTTGTGTGATAAGGTGGGCCACATAGAAGGATTTTCTAACCACTTTGGCAATGTGATTATCAAAGGAGAGATTACTATCTACCTGGGTCCCCAGATCCTTTATTACATCTTCCGTATTTAGGGGACTACCACCTATGTGGTAGTTTGTGGGTACTTTGTTTTTTCCAGAGTGGATGACTATGCACTTTTTGGCATTTAGCTTGAGGCCATGATTTTGACACCAGGGATCTGTCTCAGTGAGACCCTTTTGGAGGATGTCTGTGTCAACCAGAGAGTTAATTATAGCCCCTAGTTTGCAGTCGTCTGCGAACTTGGTCACCCATACTCCTCCTTTGCTTGCCTGTACCTCTGAGAAGTATACGCTGAACAGGAGGGGTCCTAGGACTAAGCCCTGGGGAATGCCACTTGTAACCGGTTTAGAGTCAGACCTAGCTCCCACAACTCTTACCATGTGGGTTCTGTCCGTGAGCCAGTTGGCAATCCATCTTTTGACGTAGGGGTTTATGTTTAGGCTGGTGAGCTTGTCTATAATACCAGAATGGGGAATGGTGTTGAAGGCCTTTGCATGGTCTAGGTAGGCTGTGTGTACCACCTTTCCCTCATCTATAGCCCTGGTAACTGTCTCAAAGAAGTCCACCATGTTTAGGAGGCATGATCTGCCCTTAACAAAGCCGAACTGGGTAGGGTCCAGTGTTTGGAGATTCCAATTGTCTCTGTTAATGAGTTCCATGATGATGCACTCCATAGCCTTGCAGACCAAGCTAGTCAGGCTTATAGGATGATAGTCCCTGGGGTCTGTTGTGGCTCCACCTTTGTGGAGCAGAATAATCGTTGCTGTGCATCACTCTATGGGTATGTAACCTGTGGAGAGGCTGAGTTTGAACAGTGTACTGAAGTGAGGGGTTAGTTCGTCTTTGAGCTTATGTAGGACGCAGCCTGGGACACCATCCAATCCCATTGATGCTGTGTTTTTGGCTTTGGAGATGGCTGTTTTAACCTGAGTGTCTGTGATTTCAGGGGCTTTACATTCTTCTGGTATGGTTATGGGCCCTTTTGGGGGTGAGAGAGGGGTGAAGTTTGTGCTGAACCTGTCTGCCAGGATGTTGGCAATATCGGTTGGTTCAGTGTATTTTGTACCATTCTGCACTAACTCTGAGCAGATCTGAGCATTGCCACTTAGATTCTTGACATAGCTAAAGAATGCCTTGTGGTTATTTTGGTGTCCTTGGCAATTTTTCTTTCGAAACTCACCTTGGATGATTTTATGAGGGATCATAGTTTCTTGCTGATATTGATCAGGGATGTCTTCCCTTCTTGGGATTTTAATCTTTTCTGTACTAGTTTCCTCCTTCTATTGTATAGCTTGTTTATGGCAGGAGTCCACCAGACTGCTTTCCTTTTCTTGGAGGAGTGAGTCTTGGTTTTGCTTGGGATAGCATGATCCATGCATTCTTGTAGGTGCCCGTAGAATGCATTAGTAAAGGATTTTGCAGCTTGGACAACGTTATCCTTTAACATGGGGGCTTTGAAACTTTCCACCTCTGTCTTAAGTAACGTGAAGTTTGCTTTTGAAAAGTTTTTCACTGTGGTTTCCTTGTCCAGGGGTGGGGGCGGAATGTGGATATCCAAAGTGATTTGTTTATGGTCAGATCTAACCAACAAAGTGTTGACCTCCAGTGTAGAGCACTGGTCGCCCATGTTGGTGATGACCAGGTCCAATATGTTGTCACCTCTGGTGGCCAGGGCCTCCTGGCCATTTGAGGTTATAAATTCTAGGAAATGTTGGGCAAGGGAGTTAGTACTTGAGTAGTTCTCCTAGTTAATGTTTGAGTAATTGAAATCACCCAATATTAGGGTGTTTGGGAGGACCTTTATATTTCACAGTGTTTCCAGAAATGTGGAATGGGGGTCCTGGGACATGGTGGGTGATCTGTAGCAAGCTACAATTTGAATTGCAGTTTTGCCTATTGTTAGTTGCACATGGATGATCTCTGAAGCCTCGTGCTATGCCACTAACCTGCTGGTGTGGGTATCCTTGATGAATATAGATATGCCTCCGGGTATGTTCACATTCGATGATTCTTTTCTTATAAATTTCTAGTTGCTGTGCTATGGGGTTAACCAATGATTCCACTAAAATTAGGGCAAAAGCCATGTTCTGGTCCTAAGTTAACTAGTCCCAGTACTTACCAAAATTTTGGCTGCAGGTAGAAGAACAGATGGATCATTTTACTTGATTGCGTTTGAGATCATAAAACTTGCATATTTTGACAATTACTTAGCCAAGCAGAAACTACAGAATATATACAGACCTATAATGAAGATGAGGTACAAAATTATGTAAACACAAATACAATGTCACAACTCAATGAGAATAAGTCCACTCTCGTGCATCCCCTAAAAGGAGATCTCTGCCCTCACATCCCAGTTTCTTTATATACAGTACTTCTGAGATTGAACAGAATTGAAGAAAAGGGAATCGGTAAAAAAAAAAACCACAAATATCACTGTTTACTGTCCTCTGTGTTGCAGGCTTCAGGAACTTCATGAAATACCACCAAAGATAAAACAAAATGTGATGTTTCAAGGCATTGACAACATACAGAGCATGGTCAAATATGTACTACATTTTGAATGTAGAGAGCATGGTGCAGTACAAACTATATTACTGGGAATAATTTCATCTTTTACTAAAAGAAATACCCCATGATAAATAAATATTATTACTGTAGCTAACTCATACATAGTATTTATAGCATGGGTTTATGTGGCTGGGACTAAGCCCCCCCACACACACACACACACACACACACACACACACACACACATGTAAAAATGGTGATTTTCTTTCTAGATAAAATTTTTAAAACTTTTGTGAAGGGTCACAAAATGTAACTCTAGAGATGTTCAATCCATAATGTGGCACGTAGTTAGAAATAAAATGGAGCCAGATGTGGCAAGGGAAAGAGCAGGCTGCATTCTTTGGTATAGGTATTACTGTTGTTTTTTTCTTTATATTCTTTAACTGCATAGGCATGCTGTGTGAACATGTTGAAATGTGTGCTAAAGGTGCAGATGAAAGAAGAACAGGTTTGAAATTAATGCCCTCTGTGTTTTATTGTCCAGACCACAAATTATATTTTGTGCTTGCTGCAACTATCCTAGGATTGTCTACAAGGTTAGTTAATTTGTTGACTCACATTTGTATGGGACACTGACACATGCCTTATTCAATACTACAAGTGCCTTGTCTAGTGCCCTGTTTATCCAGGCAGTAAACCATGACAGAGGTCTTTGTCATGTCCTTCCTATAAGAAACTGTGTTGCCCTGGGTTATGTGCTCCAGAGGCTTCTAAATATTCCACAGCTTTCTTTATACATGATTACGTGAATTTAACTCTTCCCCTCTGTTCACACACTCGACCCCCCCCCCCCCAAACACATACACACCACTACCACCACTGCCATGCCAACATTGCAGATTTCACACTAACACGCTAGTCCTTGTTTGCTTCTGTCTTGTTTCCAGTCTAGTGAAGAGAAATTAAATTCACTTTCTTTCCCCTCTTTAAGAACCTTACCATGCTCTTTTGATTTGTTAAACACCATAGCAGCAGGTGATATTACCAATATATCCTTAAATTATCCAGGAAGTCAGGGGTAAAACCCTCAAAGTCCAATTGATTTATGACCTTCATGTGTGTGTGTGTGTGTGTGTGTGTGTGTGTGTGTGTGTGTGTGTGTGTGCGTGTGTGTGTGTGTCTGAGCATTCTTTTAAGCAAATTTCCTCCTATGAAAGGAACTGAACCAGCTCCATCCTTTGATTGAATGGCTCTAGAAAATCTCCTTCTTTTCTTTGTGAATGCATTTTGTAGCTTTGCTTTTTTTATTCCCTTAATTAATCCTCACCATTCTCCTGGTCTTTCTTTGTTCCATCAGTTCCCATTAATGACTGTAAGTCCCTTCTTTGCTGAGCTGACAATATTTTCCTCTCTTTGAACCATTGCTGTTCTGAATGAATTTTATCACTTATTTGAAGTAATTCTCTTGTCTTGTTACCATTTCCTCATAGTATCTGAATTGTATATATTTATCACTAGTTTGTGATGCCATAACACAAAATTCTATATAGTAATGTCTATCTATAAAACTTCTACTAGAACTAAAACCTGTAACTTAATGAGGCTAAAGCAAAGCCATTGTGCAGAGACAAGTCTAGACCAGATAGCTTGCATGTTGAACAACACTACTCCTATATCCATACACTATTAAATCCTGCCTAGTGCCAAACCTTAGAGACCACCTTAGGAGACCCCTGCATAACCTGGTCCCCAACCTATAGTAGCCCACTCAAATACAGGTGTGAACAACATGGATGTGCAATTTGCAAATGTCTGCCTAGTCAGATTGTTAGATATGGGCATCCTGAGGAAATGTAGCAATTGTTTCATGTTCACAGACAACCATTTAATCCTCAAAAAACTAACACCATATGCAAGAGATTTACATATACAGTCTTGCTGGAGGCAAAAGTCTCACTTACAAACAAGGTTGTCAAGAAACTACTCACTACTTCCATCAAAAATAGTGTCTGATTCACACATAGACCAACTTTTGCAGCTGCACTAAAAAACAATCTTCCCAAATCTCAAAGCTCTCTTAAGGCTATAAATGCCATAACTATACTCAGCAGTCTCTAAAGCACACACCTGCAGCTTCACCAAACACCACATATATACCTACACCCAGAGGATCCCCAGGAGCGATGCCCATAAGGAAAGCAAACACTTTACCCAAGACTCTTGTCACAGGAGATTCCATTGTATGACACAGATGCCCCACTCATCAGACTGGCCAAAGAGAAGATAATGTACTGTTGCTTATCTGGAGCCATGATCTGCCAAGTTACTTATGCAATTGAGTCTTTGCACTCCAGGTACCAGTATGATTCTGTTATAGTCCTTGTGGGTGTAAATGACCTGAAACATACCTTAATGGACTGTATGAAGAACAACATTATTGATCTCTCTGATTATGTGTCTCAGAAAGGCATGTACCTTGCACAGAGCTGCATTCTACCTTTGCTGAAGATGATGCCACAGTATGCAAAGAAAATGATTGGCTAAGTTTCTGGTGTTAGTCCAGTGGAATTCAATATCTGTCAACATGGGAGTGCCAACCTTAGAGACCACCTTAGGTGGGAGGACATGGTTAACAAACCATGTTGCTTTGCTAAGGATAGTCTGCATCTGTCCCACCTAGGCTGCACCCTAAACATAGTATACATTAATATGGGAGAACGTTGTGGCCACCCCCCCCTCCCCTCTCCCACGCCATATCCTCACTGGTGAGGTCTGCCAATGAAGCTGTTTCCTTTGAAATAAAAATTAATTAAAAAAAAAAACAAATCTGTAACATTTAGGAACTATTCTGAAGCAAATTACGTCATATTAAGCAACAGTTTGTCAAAATTCAATGCCCCTCCGAACTCTGAGCTCAACAAGGGCCTAAAAGTTGCAGAGGAAGAGAGGCTGATGGAAATGAACATGAACAGAAATGAAAGAGAAGGAAGGGAGACATGAAAACATATACAGAAGTATGAATGACAGCATTTGTGCAAACATACACACACACACACACACACACACACACACACACACACACACACACACACACACACACACACATATATATTTACTGTTCACAAGTTGTTTACACTGTAACAAATGATGCTTTACATTGTCCAATATTCCATGGTTTAAACTTTGGAATACTAATATTATTAAACTATTTGTATTTTTGTGATTTTTGTACCCAGACTGACCCTGAAATTGGTCCTTTTAACTCAGTGCTCTACCCTGGCTAGCAAATTTAAGAAAATAAATAAATTATGCATATATAACTAAATAAATAAATGTGTTCATTTCTACACCTTTTCCTTCTCTATATGATAGCCATAAATTACTTGGCTATCTAGTGGTTCAAGTACAATGCTTCATAACCAACTTATAGCATTGTTCACTTACTTCTAATGTTAACTACAAAGATCTTTATATAAAGACTACACATCATTATTGAGTTATTGGCAGATTGCATGCACTGGTATTTATTTTTTATTTAAGGCTGGGAAACCAGACTGACGGACTGACCAGAAGGGCCCATATCAGCCACTGCCCAGTTCAGAGGCAAACAAAATAATACTAATAAGACAGAAATGACATGCAATACAACTTAAGAAACATTTTGTTGTTCTGTCTTTCGGCTTTTCCCGGTTAGGGGTCGCCACAGCAGAACTCCGGTCCACTAATGATTAGTAGTTGATTTTTACATGCTGAGTTACTAGCTCTGACGCACAATCTTCCATGGAGGTACGCCCATTCACACATATCTCCACACAGAAGATGCTCTAGCTGAGAATCGAACTGGACAGTGTCTTACTGTGAGGCAACAACGTTACCGCCGCACCACCACCACGGATCAACAGTATGGAAAGTATAAGAAATACACATACCACTAATTTCCACCAATATTAAAAAGGCAAGTAGTAAACATATATGACATAAAATGTTTTTTTTTTTTTTTTATCTGTACAACAGAATCATAAATTCTCTTAGGCTTGTTTTAAATCATGACGGTATTGGCAGCATTTACACAGAATAGAGTTTGAAAAAGTTCAGGCTCAAGAGTATAATTTGCAAATCAAAAGAGAAATAAAGCTTGCAGACAATTATTATGTGCAATGCAGCTGTTGCAGTATGTCAGTTTATACAATCAACTTACAGATGAGTGAATATTATAGTTACAGGTTGCCCTTTGGGTTTGCTCTGATATGCTATAAGTCATCTGAATCCTGACCCTTTCTAGAAATGTAGCAAACCTTAAGTTTAGGGCTTAAGTTTATTTGGACATCCCAGTGGCACTATTGCATCATTTAACTGTGACCACAAGGAGTAAAGGAGACATGTAGAGAAGTTAATGTACCATACTCAGGTATTGTTCTAGCCTCTAGAATTTAGACAAATAGTATATCATAGCAGAGTAAAGCCTTATTTTATTTTGAGCCAGGTGGCTCAGCCTAAAGTGGAACAGTGATGTTTTGTTATGCTGGCTAGTAGTATGAAATCACAAATATGATTAGATAGTAAATTAGACAGTACCTGTAGATTGTGTCAGCTCCTGCAATAGCTATTAAAGAATAACAAAGGCCCATTTTCAGGTTAGGCATTAGAATGTCCTTCAAATTGATCGATTTTGTTTCAAGAGTAAAGAATCTGACAAAACAAAACACTGCACTTATTTGTTTTCTATTTTGACAATGCTTAAGGTGCTGTATATTTTTAAGCAAAGATACTAAAATGTCTGCATTATGTCAGTGTTGAAATGTTGCTTACTGTTTAATGGCTGTTTCCAAATTCAACCTTCTTGAGGGTTGCCTGTTTTAATATTTATCTCATTTCTTTGTGTATGTTCAACATTAGATGCAGTATATTTAGAGATCAAGGTACACGGGCAGAAACCCCATACATGTAGGGGTGCCGAAGGCAGAAACTGATGCAAAAAATGACATTTTTAACATGTTAGGATATTGTTACCAAATATTTTGATTTTACAATATTTTGTAGTTTTGACATTTACTTTACAATGTGTTGAATGCTTAGATAACTGGGATCAGTATTGCATTATACACCCCCTGGAAAACTTCCTGCACAGTATATATTCTGCTGATTTTGGTTAGTCTTGTTTAGTCTTTCTAATGGATATAATCTGGCAAATAAGATAAACACATCCTTTCTACAAAATCTGGAAGTAATAACAGGTAATCCAAAATGGTTCTGAAAGGAGACTAGCAACCTTTCCGGATGGTCAGTATCCTGTTATCTTATCTCACTGATGGTGAATAGTCACTTAGTTACTGATCCAAAATTGATTTTAGATGCATTTGCAGAGTATTTTACATTTCAGTACCTTTAATATCTCTGCATCTCCTCAGCCAGGATACAATATCTTTGCTAAGACCACAGTTTGACTTTGAAACAGATTTTTAATTTAAAATGGTTACCTATCTCGAATATGACAAGACTGTATCCGACAGCTGCTGTCTGATATTTATTCTGATATTTATTAGGCCCTCTGATACTTCCATAGCTCCACCTCTAAAATGTGTTTATGACAACACCTTCTCTTCAGTGGTATGTTTCCTGACTTCTAGAAATTTGCTAATGTCATATCAAGCCCCAAATGTCTTTTGATCTACTGCCCTACTGTCTGCAATTGCAAAATTTTACAGAAGGCTTCATCCATACATCTTCAGGGATGTATAAAGTCTCAGGCCCCTTCACTAACCACTAGCATGGATTCATAAAGCATCATGGTACTTATCATGCCTCTCGACCTCTTAAGGTAGGAATTCTGGACAAAAAATGTAGGGGACAAAAATAGGGACAGTTTTTAAATATTGCACATAAACCTAGAAAGTTGAGAGAACAGCATGTGTTCTATTAACATATATTTCCTGAAGGGTATGACATCTAAAACTCAAATGTCTTTCATTATTTAGTGATCTCAGTCCTCAATGGTTTGCCAGAAAACCAGAAGTATTATGAGGAACTGAACAAAAATATGAGTCAAAAATCTGGACATTCTGTAAGAATCTGAAGATTTAAGAGGTATGATACCAATGCAACTTAATCTTTGGCAGATGCACTCTATCATGCAATTCACATAGGTTACCTCACATGTGCAATGTTCACAGACCTCTCCAAAGCATTTCACCTTGAAGACCCTCTCTACCAACAAAAGAACTCTCCATTTATGAACTAAACTTTGCAACTTTAAACTATTTCTCTAATTTCTTGCAGGGCAAAATCTTTACAATTGTTCCTCTTTTAAGCATAAAGCCCTTCCTCTACCCATTATTGTTTGATATTCAAAAAGGTTCTACCCATGGAACATAACTAGTTCTCATTGATATTAAGACCCTCATTATTTTGCAAAAGACACAATATATTACTGTTTGATAATAATATTAATGTATAAGAGCCACTTCACCAGATAATACAGATCTTTTAATTCTAGCTTTGCTTACTTATATCAGGTATGTGAAAACAGAAGATTCAAAGTCACTCTCAAAAAAACAAATTCAATGTTTTTTGGCAGTCAGACATGCCTTAGCTTATACCGTGACATCTAGAACCTTACCTACCCAGAAAATGGAGGTCTGGCTATACCCACCCCCCCCCCATAGCCACGGTATTAGAAATAACATTTCATTAATGTCATATAAATGTAACAACCCTTCTAAACTACACATTAAATAGAGCATTTTTGTCATAGGCAAAGGAGTACTTCTGCTAACCCTTAAATACCCTCTTCATGTCACTAGTTCATCCTCAGACAGAAATCTGCAGAAACAACAGAAAATCCAGAATTATATCTGCAGACAGAAGGTTCACTCACTGCCTTGTAATCAAGCAGGATGGCTGTCTTCTGGTAGCCTACAGACTTACTCTTCTCATTAGTGCAGTTCTGTACAAAAGTTCTTCTCCTAGACCATAGCAAGGTCTCACATTCACTTATTTCTGTCAGACAATACTCTAAGTCTCTCAGATCTTCTGACTGTACTGCACAGTTACTCACCCTTACACTTGATTCACTTTTTATGATAGTGCTTTTTCCCCACCAGGGCCTATATATCTAAAACTCCCACCCAAACATCCTTTGTCAGTTCCCTGTCCTTACTTCCTACAGCAACCAAATTAGAATACACCCACAGCAGCAAACAAAATAGAGGTGCATTGAATATGTAATGTGAACAACATATATTTGGTTTACATCTGCAGGACAGCATTCTGTGTAGCATCTCTATCATATATAGTACAACAAATTCTTATTTGTAAAGTTCTGGCAGTTTCTGCCTTATAATGACCTTTCTAAACTGACTGCGCATTTCTGCATTTTATTATAGTTTATTTAGTTATATATTACTGTAACGTATTCATGTTATTATTATCTTTTCATTTTTTTGTAACTAGGTCATGACTTAAAAGGGGCTACAGTGGTTCACTTCACCTGCCTGGTAAAAGGGTCACCACCTGTCCATCTTTATGTAGGACATTCTCTGTTTGAGGCAGTAGTTGTCCTGCAAAACAAGCGATAAAAATGGCAAATGCCATGAGATTTTAAGATGAAAACAATTTTCCTACGTTTCCTCTAATTGTGGCTTTATATGAAATGAAACAACTCAAATTCTACAGAAATGAACTTTCATTTGATAACAAAATGAAGTTCAGTCCTTTGCAATGGAAGACGTTTCTCCTTATCTAAGTCAGATAGTGAAGGAGGATAGTAGTGTGATGAGAGAAATTAAATATGAAAAAGGTAATCTAAAGAAAAGTCAGCAACAAATTATGGAAATCATTGTAAGGTATGTGGAAGAAGTGTTTACTAAGAAAAAGTGACAAAGTGTAAGGACATGGGAAGTAAAAACATTTTCTGAACAAATCAATAGAGAATTTGAAAAAAGATTACATTATATGAATTACAAAAAATGTATTTAAACAGATAAATGTAGAAATCAGCATCAGGTCAGGATGGTATTGGATTTGAAATGTACAATAATTTAAAACAATGGCAGAACATTGACTTATTATGTGTATTTAATGAATAGTTAAATGAAGCCTTAAAGCATAGGGAATTGTGTATTGGGATTTTAAAATGTATATGGAAAAGGGGAGAAAAAGAAGAAATAAAAATTAGGGACCAATAGCTTTAAATAATACAGACTATAGACATTTATGAAAATAATACAAAAAAAAAGATGCAATATATAATGGAAGAAAGTTTATATGGTATTAAAGGAAATGGATGTCAAGAGTTATTAATGATAGTGAGAGAAATGATTGATGATATAGTTAGAACGAGAGAAGATGCAAAACTTATGGTGGGTGATATTAACAAAGCATTTAATTTAATACAGCATGATATACTGCTGGAAATAATTGATGTGTATGTGTACAAAGCAACAAAATCAAACAAGTATGAATAACAACATACAATACTAACAAAGTAAGAGTCTCTGTGAATGGTTGGTTAAGTAAAGAAATAGCCATGAACAATTGTATAAGGCAAGGATGCCCTATGAGTAGTATTTTATTCACTTTAGTTATGAATGCAATAGTTAGGTTAATCAGAAAATGAAGAATGCAAAGTTTATAATTCATACAGAAACTATAATTCCAGTTATGATGTCATGTGCAAATGATATTACTATAACAACTAGAAATACAGAATGGATGAGAGAAGTTATTATCTATTTAGTTGATTGTTTAAAGGAAAGAGCTATGACTCTTATTACAGAAGTAAAGGAATGGGTGACATAATAAAAATAGTAGATACACAATTTTCCATGAAAAATATTTGTTCTACAGTTACATTCTGCTAAAGAAAGTAAGAAAAAGGGATGAGATACAATAATAAAGGAAATAAAATATAGTTGTGTATTATGGAAAATGTACAGATTAGCTTATCAGAAAAAAAGTAAATTTGATTAATTCAGTATTAATAGGTAAGATAGCAGAGTTATCTAGTGTTATTCTGATTCCTATTGTGATGCCCCTGCACTGGCTCAGTAATCAAGGAGCCTCAATCCTCACCACTGGCAACAGTGAGGGACGTGCACAATGGGAGGATGACAAGTACACACACACAGTAAAGTACAATTTCCCTTAAGAGCACACAGATATCACAATCAATCTAGGGGCTGGTTTCTTCCACTTTCTCCAGATCCCCAATAAGACTCCCCACTGGCACAGCTATAGGGTTAAAATCTTGGCTGAGGGATCAAGCCAAGACCTCCAGCACCCTCTCTGTCCAACCAGTGCTTCGTGTCCCTGCCCAAGTAGCTAACACACGCACGCACACACACACACACTCACACACACACACACACACACACACACACACACACTTTGAGATTTGATTTATATACAAACACACAGACACTCCTGCTGGCACAGGTTTACTAGCTATGCCTCCTTCTGCCCAGACTACAAGGTAGACATCATTGCCACCAACCCCTCTTTATCAGCTACTTAAGGCCCTTACAAAGGGTGAACAATCCTACTGTGTAATGTTACTATTATCCAAATGGTAGTTTTTGACCAAGCACCAGGCTATTAGGAGTGGCCTGTACAGTGTCACCAAATACATATGCAAGTACTCTAAATCCTTAAATATGTCTCACAAATATCAGCCACAAAGATAGGTTTAAATATATTTAATAATAAATAATAAAAGAACAAGACAATACTCAGTGACAAACATAGTTACTTCAAAGTTCAGAATCAGTTACTTCAAAGTTCAGAATCACTGGAAAATTTTTAAAACAACATTGCAGGACAGTCTCAAATAAATACATAAAACATCTAAACTAATATTTACTATATTCATATCTATATCTAAAAGATAATATGACCTGAATAGTGGCAAATGCAGATGAGTGGATGTTCTTGCTAGGTCCAAGACAAAACACAAAAATGCCTAGTCTCTCTCTGAGAGAGTTCTTAAGTTAATATCAAACATTACTGCTGGATCAGCTTGGATAACATCACTCTTTGTCACCTGCCTTCTGTTCCCAGGTTAACAGAAACTAACATCTGTGTTAAAAATACACATCTCTCAGATGTTTGCTGAGAACTGGAAGTCGTAAAACAATTAAACACTTTTACATTTTAGACCTAGTAA
This sequence comes from Protopterus annectens, assembly GCF_019279795.1. NCBI lineage: Eukaryota > Metazoa > Chordata > Ceratodontiformes > Protopteridae > Protopterus > Protopterus annectens. The sequence continues at coordinate 1,569,898,304 of NC_056743.1, read as the reverse complement.
TTACTTCTCTCCAAGACAATAGAAAAATCTCTAGGTCTAGACATTGTGTCTGCTTCACTGAAACTGAGAGAATCACAATCGTAAAATAGTTTAATTTCAACTTATTTTCTTAAAGTTTTGTAAGTTAACTCTGTATGTTCCAGATTCTACTATTAAAACATACATTTGCACAGTTACATAGTTTATATACACTTATGTATTTATTTATTTGTTTATTTATTTATTTATTTTATTTTTACTTTTGTTGACCAGGATAGTCTGACTGGATACATATCCATTTTCAGTGGAGGCCCGGGGGGGAAAGCTCCACACATACACACTCAGAACTATTACATTTTACAATCAGAGCACCATAAAAGCACCACACATGCAGAGGGAATATTATACATACAGAGTGATATTACATAGTACAGGTCAATCTTTGTTGCAAATACACTTCAAAAGCACATTCATGACAGGATAAAAGTCATACACTCAATCATTTTAATACAATAAGTGGTAGCCTTTCAATAAGGAAGCAAACCAGATGAAGACAGATGTCCTCTTTAGCACATGTTTGTATTGTGGGAGTTAGTCAGAGTAAGAACAAAGACAAAGCCAACAGTTTTTAAGGTACTGTTTGAGACTTTTTTTTAAATGGGATAGTGTGGGAATTGAGGTAAGTCAGCAGGGAGTGAGTTCCATGTTTTGCCAACATAGTTAGCAAACAGAGAGTCCCCAGATGAGTTGTTGGTTTTGAGTGTTTGAACTTGTAGCTTGTTGGATGAGCGAAGTGTTTTGAGGTTACTATAAGGGGTTATGATCCTTTTAAATACAGGTGTGTTTTCAGGTTGGTAGAGAATTTTTTATGCTACTATTAATTGACTGTACTGAAGTTGGTTAGGCAAATCAAGCCACCCTAGAAGATTTAAGTTCAGACATTGGCGTGTTCTGTAAGCTGCTCCAGTGGCAAATCTAGCAATATGTTTGTAGCAGCTAGAGAGTTTATTAAAGTCAGACTTACTCAAGTTAGTGGAAAGAGGGGAGGCATAAAGGAGGGTGAAAGTAGGTGTGTGCGGGCAATGACAGTCCTAGCTAGTGGAGTTAGAAAAGGTTTAATCTTGTATACAGAGCCAATTTTTTATTAACTTTTTTGATGGTTTGATTAATGTGCATATCAAACTTAAGGTTGTTGTCAACTGTTACACCTAAGAGCTTGGTACTGAGATCTGGGGCAATAATAGTTCCATTGTTAAAGTCAATTTAAAGTACAGATAGACGAAGAAGCCTTACAAGTGGGAGAGAAGAGCAACAGCTTCATTTTGTTTAGATTTAAAATTATCCATCGATCAAAGAGCCACTTTTTGACAGTGTTAAAAACATTTTGGGATAGAGTCTGCAGGTCTGGAGGGGAGGTGGCAGAGCAAATCAAAGTGGAGTCATCTGCATATTGAATACAAGTTGCTTTAGGGATGACAGTGTACAGGTCATTAATAAAGACAGAAAATAGGAGGGGACCTAATATAGACCCCTTGGGACCCCAAGGGTGATAGGTAGAAGGGATGATAGCTTGTCCTGCCATAGTACAGCCTGTTGCCTCCTGCACACGTAGGACTGGAAACATTGGATAGTCTGGTCATCTATAAAGATAGTCTTGAGTGTGTTTATGAGTAGTTGGTGGTATCAAAAGCTTTGGCGAGATCATGAAAGAGGGCAGAAGAAAGTTTGTTGTTGATACAGTTTTGATTGATCACATTAGAGAAGGAGAAGAGGGCAGTGGTGGTGCTGTGGAAAGGTCTAAAGCCATGCTGTGATTTGGCTGGGCAGTTGTTCTGGATGAGATAACTCAGGAGTTGTATATGGATTTCTGTTCTTTTCCAGTAGGGTACACTGTGGACACATCCTTGAAGCTCAGTACTGTACAAACCCTGTTCAACACACACTTCTATACCAGTAGTTTAATATACACATAACAAATAGTTCTCTTACATTTGTAAAACAAGCATATGATATTCACAAATGGCATATGATTATTTACAAAATTCCAGATAGCTGGTCTGGCAGTGTCACACCTATAATGAATGAAAAACTTTTGTTAGAAATATTCTTCTCCTTCACATGGTGATCCAGATCAAATCCTGTTAAAAGAGGTGTATTATACATGAATAAACAGGATGGAAGACTAAGTACGCTAAATCCAATAGTACATGCTGCATCATTAAATTTGCATAAGATAGTGAAATGGTTAAATAAAAATGTGAATTTAGTGCCAAATATATTTAAATACAAGTATAAGGAATTCTGAGAAAGAATAAGGAGCAACAAAAGGTCAAAAGAATGTTTTAATGAAAAAAAGAGAATTGTGAACAAATGATAAAAATGTGGAAAATAAAGTGTGATCAAGTGGAAAAGGATAGAAAAATCTGGTATAAAAATATTATGGGGACATTTTATCATATTAATCCATGGAAAATATTCCACAAGAAAATGTTAAAGCAATTAAAAGCAATTAAACAAAGAAAGAAATTGTGCAGCTATAATGCTGATTGTCAAAATTTTTTATAAAGATTGGAAATAAAAAAATTACCCATAAAAGCAAATATGCCTTATAAAAAGAAAAGTGAAATAATATGTTTGTAGTGTGGTAAAGAAACAACAGAACATTTTTTTGAAAGGTGAAAGAGTTAAAAAAAACTATGGAACAAATTATGTACAGTAAACCTTTTGGAAATTTCAAGAATACAGAAGATATAAATATGGATATGTTTGAGTATGGATATTATGAAAATATAAACAAAAAATCAAAATTGGATTTATGCAAAAATGTGCTTTATGTAGTGTGGGGTATTATGGAATGAAAGAATTAATGAAATCATGTTTAATGGAAATTGGATGCTGTCATTACTATTAAAAATATTACATTATGGTTATGAAAAAAAGAGTGGTAGTTCATATAAGAAATATATATATATATATATATATATATATATATATATATATATATATATATATAGATATATATATATATATATAGATATAGATATATATAAATGATAACTTTGCTGTGTAAAAATAGGAAAATGACTTTAAATGATTATATACATTTCTAAATATGTATATACTTATGTAAATATGGATATTAATAAAGGACCCCTACTCTTTTCAATAGATCCCATGGGATCTTTTACATCCACCTGAGCTACCTTCAACTCAGTCAGATGGGGCCTCGGTTTAACATTTCATCTGAAGGATGACATACTCAGGAATGCAGCACTCCCATTATGCTGTAATGCAGTGTCAGAAATCCATCTACCTGGTGAGGGAATAGAACCCACAGTCTTGTTCACCAAAGGTGATTCTTCTACTTGTTGCACAACTGACACCAGTATATTAGAGAGGGGGAGGGGTAATTTAGTGAATAATTAAATTCAATCACGCCATCTGAATATGAAACATATCAGCAGTTGTAGCTTTGGCACTGGTTCTAATAATAGCTTCAGAAATCAGTCAGTTGGGTCATAATCTTTTCAAGAACAGCTAGCTGTTAATGACAGTTTAAATAAATTTTAAAAATTTGGTTGTTTTCCCTACAACCCTAAATTTTTGGCAAGAATATCTAATACAGTTGTAGCCTGAATCATAATTATTTACATAGTGTGTTATTTTATGCTTCATTTCAGTTGGGACAAATACATATGGCTCATGTTGCAGTAGCTATGTATACAGAGCATCTAGCTTATTGCAAGGACTAACCTCTTCAGAAGACCTCTCTTTAGTATTATCTGAGAGATTATCAGATTAGGACAGATATAGAGGTTAAGCATCTTAAGTACAGAACTTTCATGAGAGGCTAATGTTAAATTCAATAACCAAGAAAATGAGTATAGAGCAGATAATATGGACTTAGTGTGGTAGTTCAGATATTACAGGTATGATCCCACAATCTTGCATACAGTCCAGCAATCTAACTTTGAGTAAAACATTACCTTTCCCTAATGCCAGTGGTGACCTTAGAAGTTAAATAATTACATAGTGGTATGAGAGTACATTCCCAAACATATGTGTGCAGATAAAATAGGAGATTAACTAATATGACTGTACAAGAATGAAGAATAAAGCTGACAACACTGATTTCAGGAGAAAGTGTGAGCTAGGCCTCACCTGCTGCTCATGCAAAGACAACCAGTGAAAAATTAATTACCTTAAGCACAAACAACACAGATAAGAAAAATAAGTGTTTGGAGACTGGGGCATAGAAACAAAAGCTAAGAGATGGCAAAATAAATAAATAAAGTAATAATATACCAATACTGCAAATGTTTATCTGTTTTGTAAGCTCAACCCTTATTGCCCAGGTCTGTTCTGACAATAGTCATAGCCCAACCAGGCATGTAAGCTCACACACACACACACACACACACACACACACACACACACACACACACACACACACATATATCTATATCTATATCAATATCTGTATATATATATATATATATATATATATATATATATATATATATATATATATATGGGTCTACCTTAGTTTGTCAAAATCCCATATTATTGAATCTCACTTTGTTGACACTCAAAATATCGAACTCCCACTTCACCGAAGCAGCAGAACAAGAAAGATCTTCCTAGGGTAAGTAACTTGTTGTGCGAGACAGCAAACTTTGCCCTTTTCCAAACTGTTGTGTTATCTCGGGCTTGGTATATTTAGTTGGAGGGGGTGTGGTGGGTGCAAACCCTCACATTGGGGGATGTGGGGGGTGTAGCCCCCCCAACCTGGGTGGGTTAGGGATGGTGCAGTTTGGATTTTGTTTCTTTTTGGGTACGTGGTTACAGATCTACTTGATTTCAGCGAATGCCATTTCACCGAAACAGGACATTAGCGAGTGGATTTATGCAAAAGTGCGTTTTATCGAAAACGCACTTTCGCGTAAATTAGTAGGTAAAACAAAAAACTAAATTATGTCAATAAAGAAAAAACATGTGGTTTGCATGTTAACTTAGTTGCACATCAATGTTTAGTGTTCATGTACAACTAAGTGGACTGTTGAGATCGTAGTACAGTGGGGATGAGGGAACATTCCCTTTTCCCCACTGTAGTGCGATCTTGGAGTGAGAATATTAAAGTAGGGGGTGGGGCGGGAGGTACAGGGGGGCTTGCCCCCCTGCATAAAAGTGTTTTCAGTGTTAGTTTTTTTTTTTTGTTATGGATTTACACAAAAGTGCATTTTCGTTGAAACACATTCGTGTAAATGTATTCGTGGATTTACGTTTCAGTGAAATGCAAATTCGTTAGAATGCAGTAGATCTGTGGTTACTTACCCTGGGAAGATCTTCATTGTTCCGCTGCTTCAATGAAGTGAAAGTTCGATATTTTGAATGTCAGCAAAATGAGATTCGATAATGTGTGATTTCGACAAATTGAGGTAAATCCATATATATGTGATTGACAAAGCATTTGTTAATTAAAAATGACCAATTCAAGGAAGTTTATATATAGACAGATATAGCTATAGCTATAGCTATAGATATAGATATAGATATAGATATAGATATAGCTATATATATAGCTATAGATATAGATATAGATATAGATATAGATATAGATATAGATATAGATACATATATGGCTGTAACTCAAATGTTAGAATTCTCATTTGGTAGAAACGTTTTTGTGGGAATAAAAAAGAGAGACTGCACAAATGAGTGAATCACGTATAGTTTAATTAAAGTTTTATATAACTTAGGTAAGTAGGGGTGTGCAGGAAAATGACTGAAAAGGTGACAGTTGTGAAGGTGTGCAAGGTCTCATTGCATTTAGTGTGTGTGTGTGTGTGTGAGTTAGGGTTAAAGTAAGAGTCAGGTAAGGAGATAAACTCAGTGTTGTGCATGTTTAGGTTTGTATCCTTTTGTGTTGTGTAGTGGTACTGTTATGGGAAAAGGAATTTAGTAACAATGTGTAAGGCTGGGGTTATGGGCAGGAGAAGAGTTAGGGCTGCTATCTTCTTCTGGCTTTTCCCGGTTAGGGGTCACCACAGCAGATCACCTGTCTGCTCATGATTGGCAGTGGAGTTTTACAGTGTCAAGTTGCCAGCCCGGCACCCAACCTTCCACAGAAGGCACACACATGCACACACTCACACCTAGGGCCAATTTAGAGTGTCCAATCCAGCTACAGCATGTCTTTGAGATGTGGGAGGAAACTGGAGCACCTGGAGGAAACCCACACAACCACAGGGAGGACATGCAGACTCCACACAGAAGGCACCCCAGCCAAGAATCGAACCACAGAACCTCTTGCTGTGAGGTGGCAACACTAACCGCTGCACCACTGTGGCTGCCCAGTTAGGGCTGCTATCTAGCTAGCCCAAACGCTTAAGTAATTGCAAAACCTATGTTGGTCCACTAAAATGTATTACATTACATCTGTGTTCCAGTGTCATTGTGTTTTCTGTGACAGGACCAATTTCTTCATATCATACTGCCCTGACACTAATGGTCAGTCTCAATAACTGTTATACATGTGGCAACTGTTTACTGCTGCAATAATTTAATGGCAGTCACAAATGGAAATGCAAGTACACACAAAATACATTATTTGATACATTAAGCACAATGTGCTGAGAAATTCCTAGCAGCTAGGACTTTGGGGATAGTTTTAAGGCAAAGCCACTAAAACATCTTTTAGAAACTGCTTGCGGCATTATTTGGATGATTTGAGGTTTTAATATTAAAAGACCCAAGAGACAAAGGATGCTCATATTCCTTTCAGTCCACTTGATGCTGGAAGGCTGAATTGGCTTAATTTCATATTCAGAATCAATACTTGGAACTGAGGGAGTAATCCATCTGATATGTGTTGTACAACGCAGAGAATAATGCAGGTCAATCCTTAAAGGGTAAGCCGCCTATTAAACCCTAATGTGATTAATGAAGTCATGAAAGTATTTACATTGGTGTGTACTTCACATTTGCTCTCCACTTAACAGAGTACATATTTCTCATTTCCGGGATTTGTTCCAATTTCATCTCTATTCAAGTAACCACACATATTTATTACTCAGGAGATAAAGTGCATCATTACAGAATAAAAACAAATTGACCAGATAACATGCGATTTACGATTTTTTTTTTACTTAGGTAAGACCCATTCAGTACAAGGATGACTTTTCAACAGTGACTCAAGAGCTTTCATCTGATTATATGATATGCAGAAAGTGAGAGAATCAAACCCAGATCTACAGAATATGACAAATTAATGCATATAGCTGTAACCCGCTGTACTATTATCTAGTCACATCACTACTGTTATACATTCAGTAATCATGTGTCCATAAGCTCCAGATGTTTCCAGCTTTGCTCAGAGTGAGCATTAACCGGAAAATAAAAGAAGAATGTGATGCATTCCCCCGTGACTGCAACCATAGTTTTAACCGTAGTCAATGCTAAGGTAAGTGATTAAAGTTCTATGTATTCTTAAAATGAAACACTCCTCTTCTGATCTCTACTCTGAAGTGCTTATACTAGTTTTGCATACAGACACACCTGGTTCTGCAACAACTATTGTGTTTCTAACCCTTTGAGTAGTCATGAGACAGCTTTCAGCTCACTATAGCAAGGGCACCTGTTCTGCTTATGCAGGAGACATCTGTAAAAATTAAGTTTTGGGGATGAGGTCCAGATGTATATTTCTTTTAATAACAGTACTTACCAAGTGAGAGAGCTCCCGCCATTTTCACTGTATACAGCATTACATGGCAGATGTTTATGTCACTACTTTAACTCTTTTTTTACTCACTAGTGAGAGCTAGAAACACAGGCAACACAAGCTCTCTTCAGATTGGTGAAAAACCTTAAAATTGTAAACAATGAATTACCACTGTATCGGTGGAGGTAAGAACTATAATACAAAAATAAAAAACACGATTTTTATCATTTTCATGCCACTGGGTTGCCGTTGCAGTGTTATTTTTCATTCTAATTTAAAAACCTTAAAATGTTATAATCTGAAATCTTACAAATCTAATAAGGACAAGACTCCATGAGATTTAACCATGTAAATACTGTAAATAATATGACTTTTAAATTAAATCACCAAATACACACTATGAAATACTGTTTTACATCGACTCATTTCCTTGTCTCACTGCTGGAGTCTATGATCCAATTAGACCGTTTCAAAAACTACACCACATCCTCTGATCACTTTGGGCGGTGGAAGTATCACAGAAAGTCTTACATTCCACAACTAACTGCCTTGTGTAGAATACTTAAAGGCCACTCATAGAAATTAATTGGCAAGTGGATTTTTAAGACTGCAATTACCCTCTTTGAGGTGCCTTCTGTGCAGAGCCTGTATGTCCTCGAGTTTGTGTGAGTTTTCTTTGGGTGCTCTGGTTTCCTTACACATTCCAAAGACTTGTAGTATTTGGACTGAACACTGTAAATTAGACAAAGGTATGAGTGTGTGTGTGTGTGTGTGTGTGTGTGTGTGTGTGTGTGTGTGTGTGTGTGTGTGTGTGTGTGTGTGTGTATGTGTGTGTGTGTGTGTGTGTGTGTGTGTGTGTGTGCGTGCGTGCACGTGCACAACCACAGTAGGTCTAGCCACCCAGCAGTGTGAACTTTGGCACTAGATGATTATCAGAGCTGAAGTGACACCCTGATGACATGTATAAAAATTGGAAAGAGGGATTGTGGATGGTTGGATATATTTAATACCATACAGACACTGCCCCAAACGTCTGCACTGAGATTAAGAGAAGTAACTATCTCAGAAGGCAAGCTACTGTGGTTTAACAAGATAGCACTATACAAAACTTAAATTCCAGGTGCAAAACCTAGACACTATGCCAACATTTACTGCAAAAATGGAGAAATGTTAAAGTTTCTATAAGTATTTGCTAAGTAGCAAAATTGATGTCTTCTGCCATATAACTGGTCATGATAAGCAATTGCACCTTCTGAGGAAATCAGCTGCTTAAAATAGACAGCTGGTCTACCTTTCTGTGAACACAACCAGATTGGTTTAATATTAATTTGATGCATTTCTTCCAGTGAGAAATAGGCAGAGAAACAGAGTGAAAGAGAGAGGCTGGTTTTAACTGTAGCAAGGAGAACTGGCCTCTTAAGCATCACCGGCTTGTAACTGCCAGTCTATGTTACCGGGACAAGTCCTACCTGGCTGTTGATGTGGAGATCTGTTTCTCATTTCCTGTGCAGGACTCTGCAAAATGCAAGTTTAATCCAAGAATGGATCTACTATGAGAAGTATATACATAATTCCATGGATCAAAGTAGCAGGACCTCAAGAATATGAACTCTCCCTGCTATACCCTGCTCACAGACCCCTTTCAGTGAACAATCTCCAAATACCCCCAGACTTATAGATACCAATTCTACAGTCACAAAACCCTGGGGAAAGGAGAAACTTCCCAAAATAATGCATAGCCATCTGAGGCAAGCCAGTTGTTTCACTCTAACATTAGTGTGAAAATGGTTTCTGAGATCCTGTGCTCTGAGAATCATAGTGTTAACCCAAAAAATGTATTCTTTCTAGACAGCTGATAGAATAACCAGCTAACCATTGCTGCAAGAAAGAGACCCTGTTAGAAGAAATTATCAGCAGTTTCTCAAAATTAATGTTTTAATATCTCATCAATGGTGTTAACCTTCAAATATCTATGATTCACAGCACTAAGCACAAAGGAACTTCTCTACTGCCACAATGAAGTCAATAAGGAGAATCATGAAAGCATGCAAGGTGAATGGACAGAAGCACAAGCTGTCGTCAGACAGGTCATCATCATCATCATCATCATCATCAACACCCCTTTTTTCCATTTTCAACATGAGGTCAGCGTGTCATATCAACTGTTCCCATCTCTTTCTGTTCAATGCCACTCTCCTATCTTCTTTGACAGTCATGCGTGGCTGTTACCGATCTTCTGTCATGCAATCCATCCATCCATCTCTTTCCTGGATGCCCATGTTTCCTCTTGCTTTCCTTCTATCTCTCACAAAGTTTCTTCACCAGATCATCTTCTGCTTTCCTGCATGTGTGCCTTGTAATCTGCAGTCTTTGATCTTCTCTGAAAATAGAGCTCCTTCTCTGACATCCTCATTTCTTCATCTGTCCCATAGTTCATCCTACTACCTGTCTCAGGCATTTCATCTCCATCATCTCTGGGTTCTTCACCTGCTCTGCCTTTACTGCCCAGATTACGATACCATACAGTCACACTGGTTTCACCACTGCTCTGTACAACTTACTTTTTAGCTTCTTTGGTATTCTTCTGTCACACACTAGCCCTGACACTCTGTGCCAATTGACTGCAGCCCCTCTAATTCTAGCCTTGACCTCCTCATTTGGACTTCCCTGTTCCTCAACCACCCCTCACAGATACTCAAAGCTGTTAACTTGTTCCACTATTTTCCCTTTCAGAGTCAGTTTTCAGCTTCTTCTGATTTGCCTCATTTGCTGCCATGACAGCTGTTTTGTCTGTACTCAGTTTCATCCTGAGTACCATCAACTTTGCATTCCATTTCTATATCATTTGTTGAAGATCTTGTTCAGAGTCTGCTTGAAATGCTATATTATCTGCAATTCTGCATACAACAGCTTTATTGATTTGCCGACTCTGACCTGCTTGCTAATGTAGTCCATCAAGGGTATGAGCAGTAGTGGACTCAGAGATGAAACCTGATGCCTACCCACTCTCACTGAGAACCCATCTGTGAGTCCAAACACGGTTCATACTTAATGTATTGGGTCCTCATACATAGCCTCCACGAATTCTACCAGTGTTTCTAGGACTTGAAATCATCATATGACTCTCACATCAGCTTTCGTGGGACCTCACCATATACTTTCCTTAAGTTGGACTCTTTCCTCATCTATAGCTTCCTTTGTCTGCCTCACTGCAAACATCAGATCAGTTGTGTTGCAGCCTGATCTGAATCTGAACTGCTCGTCTCCCATTTTACATTCAACTACTCTGCATATACATTTCTCACTCACCCTCTCCAGAACTTTCATGTAGTTTGACAGGAGTTTGATACCTCTATACTGCCGACAGTTATGAATGCCCCTTTTGTTATTGTATGACGGGACTAGAATACTTATTCTCCAGTCATTTGGGATACGTCTTTTTCTCCATTTTGCTATGAGTACCCTCTGTAGTCACTTCTCCCCAACTCACCCAGAATCTTGATCATATCTACCATGACCTCCTATGATCCTGCTGCTTCATTTTACTTCTTTTATGATTGGTTCTTCTTGCTCTTTCGTCATAGTATTTAGAGAAACCTAATATGTACAAGAATGCATGAGATGTAACCATATAAACACTTCAAATAATCTTATTTTAAATGAATTTAAACATTTCTTGTCAAAAAGTATTTCAACAGATGTAAATAATTGTTAATGTTTATTATTTGCTGTATTTTGTAAAACATTATTAAATGCTGTTTAAATGAACAAGTCAAATATTATTGATTTGGTCATTTTCTGGTATATTTTTGACAGAAAACTAGATGATAAAGATAAGGAAAAATGCTGATATGGTATGATGGGAATGTGTAGCTGATAACTGATTGCTGCTCAATATCTGAGTAGTTTGGCTTCTGCTACATACCTATAATCAGCTGCATTACTAGCTGCGTTAAGTACAAACTTGCAGTGTTAAAGATTGTGCTGCATTTTATTTTTCTGTCTATTTAATTGTTTCATTGAATATTGTGTTCTGTGTCTCTCTGTAGTTATTTATTTTTCTATTTAATTGTTTCATAGAATACTGTGGTCTCTCACTCTCTCTCTCTCTCTCTCTCTCTCTCTCTCTGCAGTTAGTTTCCCGCCCTCCGCCCCTGTTCTTGTTTTGGTATTAATCTTGGTGGCCTTGGAATTTCCCGCCCCTCCTGTAAATTTGTGTTTGAACACTGCTCCTGGGTGTATCTCATTTGCATCTATCAAATCTATCAGAATTGCTTTAACCAGGACTGTTTGTAAGCTTCTGAGACCTCAATGCCTTTCTGTGTTGGAGGGAAGCCTTCTAGCTTATCAGTGGGAGTGGTAAACATTAGGTAGCCTCTCTACCACAAGAGTGGTTTCTGGCCTAGAAATTGTAGTTTATTGGCCATTTGGGCAGTTTTTCCATCTCTTTCAACTTTCTGGTTTAAAAGCCTGCGTTTGCACTTGTTTCCCACCTTTCCTGTAACTAGTCTAATCCAGATACAGATTTGCTGTAACCTGGACTGTTTGTAAGCTTCTGAGCCCCCAAAGCCTTTCTGTGTTGGAGGGAAGCCTTCTAGATTATCAGTGGGAGTGGTAAGCACTAGGTAGCCTATCTACCACAAGAGTGGTTTCTGGCCCAGAAATTGTAGTTTATTGGCCGTTTGGGCAGTTTTTCCATCTCTTTCAACCTTCTGGTTTAAAAGCCTGCATTTGCGCTTGTTTCCCACCTTTCCTGTAACTAGTCTAGTCCAGATACAGATTTGCTGTATCCAGGACTGTTTGTAATCTTCTGAGCCCCCCAAGCCTTTCTGTGTTGGAGGGAAGCCTTCTAGATTATCAGTGGGAGTGGTAAGCACTAGGCAGCCTAGCTACCACAAGAGTGTTTCTGGCCCAGAAATTGTAGTTTATTGGCCATTTGGGCAGTTTTTCCATCACTTTCAATCTTCTGGTTTAAAACCCTGCATTTGCGCTTGTTTCCCACCTTTCTTGTAACTAGTCTAGTCCAGATACAGATTTGCTGTATCCAGGACTGCTTGTAAGCTTCTGAACACCCCCACTCCTTTTTGTGTTGTAGGGAAGCCTTCTAGCTTATCAGTGGGAGTGGTAAGCAGTAGGTAGCCTATCTACCACAAGATCCAGGTACAGATTCTAAGTTTTAGCACTTGAATTTGCTTATTCATGCTCAGCAGTTGTTCAGAACTTGTTGTTAGCACTAAATAAGCTACACATTACTACAGCACACAACCTTCCTCTTTACCTAGAGGAAAATAGTTTTTGTACTTACTTTCCTCACTTGCTTAGAGAAAAACAGCTCTTATACGCACTTTCCTCACTTGTCTAGAGGAAAGTAGTTTTTTATTCAGGCATGTCCAAGAGTCAGCTCCCAATGTTCTATCCTGTCTATCTGATGAATCTGGACATCTTGGGGCAATGTAGCAATTGCCTCATGTACACAGACAACCCTCTCCTCCTAACACCCAACACCACAACCTGTGAGAGATGCACTTATCTAGCCAAACTGGAGGTAAAGCTCTCTCCAACCAAGACTGAACTTGACAGTCAGGAGGAGAAGGTAAACACTTGCACCACACCACACTCATCACATAGTCCCACTAAACCTACACCACCAAAATCCACACATAGAAACACAAAAACATCCGTGGAGGCTCTCAATAATAATCTGTCAAGCAACAGAGACCTCCAAAGCAGAAACGCAAGCAACCTCCATCCCCCAACACAACCCAAATGACACATAGCCCACAGACTCAGTGTGCCAATAAACCACAGCCCATGAGGCAAAACAACGTTCCCAACACACTAGCCATAGGTGATTCGATAGTCAGGCAAACTGATGTCCCACTCACCAGGCTAAACAAGGAGAAGGTTACTGTCAGCTGCCTATTCGGTGCCAGGATCTGCCACATAACCCATGCACTCAGGTCACTCCACAACAAGTACAAATATGACTCTGTCATTGTCCATGCTGGTGTGAACAACCTCAGATGTACCTCCCTGGACTACATGAAAAAAGACATGGAAGGGGGAGGCAAGACAACCCTCTCCTCCTAACACAGTGGCCTAATGGTTAAGGTGTTTGCCTTACAAACACGAGGTGCAGGGTTTGAGTCTCACAAGGGATAACTGGCTAAGCTTAAAATGGCTTGCAAGGGCAGTTAGCTTAGTACTAATCTATGAACCTATGAACCTAAGAGCTCTCCGATCTTGTAGCCCAGGCAGGTATGACCCTAGCCCTGAGTAACATCCTGCCATCACACAGAATGATATCACAGTACAAAGACAAAATGATTTACTTCAACAATTGGCTAAGCTTCTGGTGTCATTCTAAGGGGATCCAGTATCTGTCTGCCTGGGATGACATGGTCGACAGACCACAATGTTTTGCCAGAGATGTCCTGCACCTGTCACCCCTGGGATTCTGGATACTGGCTAAGGGTCTTGCCTCCCCCATAATGCCTTTTTTATGCAAGATTCAAATGACAAATTCACCACCATAACAGGAACAGGCAAGCAAAAACTGAGGGTAATGCTACTCAGTGTCAGAAGTCTAAATCTCAAAATGCATTCACTCGAGGCACTCCTTAAAATGGAGAACATCAATATCTGTGCAGTGACTGAGATCTGGTTCAAGGCTCTAGAGAGCACCCTTGCATTACCAGGCTATAACTCATACCACACTTTTCAGCCATCTAACCTGGACCAGAACATCAATGGTGTAGGTGTGTCCATATTCATTAAGGATATCCACACCTCCAGGCTAGTTGTGCAGCATAATGCATCTCAGGTTAGCCAAGTGTAACTAACTCTGGGCAAAACTGCAATCTAAACTGTAGCTTGCTACAGATCCCCCACCATGCCCCAGGATTCCCACTCCTCTCTTCTTGATATACTGGAAAATATTAGGGTTCAATCAAATACCCTAATAATGGGCAATTTCATCTACCCCACCATTAACTGGGACATCTATTCATGTACCAACTCCTTTGCTCAATGCTTTCTGGAATTCATAAATTCCAGTGCTCTGGATCAACTTATCCACACCCCCATCAGGGGCAACAATATCCTAAACCTAGTCATTACCAACATGAGTGACCGGTGTTCCACACCTGAAGTCAACTCCTCATTGGTCAGATCTGACCATAAGCTAATCACCCTAGATATCCGCATCCCGCCCCCACCCACCATTAAGGAAACCACGGTAAAAAATTTCTCCATAGCCAACTTCATGCTTCTTAAGACAGAAGTGGCGGACTTCATGACACCCATGCAGATGGACAATACAGTTACGACTGCTGAATCCTACACAAATGCACTGTATAAGCACTTACACAAGTGCATGGATCGTGCAATCCCAAACAGAACCAAGAATCTATCCTACAAAAAAAGGAAGCCAATCTGTTGGTTCTCTGCCATAAACAAACTCTACAACAGAAGGAAGAAACTGTTGCAAAAAAAGAGTAAAATCCCATGAGTGGAGGAGCTCGCTACGAAAACAAAATCGCCACTGATTCTAAGGGCAACCACAAAGCATTCTATAGCTATGTCAAGAATCTCAATGGCAACACCCAGATCTGCTCTGAGTTACAGCACAACAGCACGAAAATTACAGAACCAACTGATATTGCCAACATTCTGGCAGATAGGTTCAGTGCTAACTTTACCCCCTCTCACCCCCTAAAGGGCCCATATCTATACTGGAAGAATGCAGAGTCCCTGTAATCACATCTATGCAGGTAAAATCTGCACTCTCTAAAACCAAAAACACAGTATCCGTCGGACCGGACAACATCCCGGGCTGCGTTTTACACGAACTTCCATGTTCAATCATAGTCTCACGTCAGGCTTTGTGCCCACTGAATGGCACACAGCAACAGTTATGACACTCCACAAAGAGGGAGCCACCACTGATCCTGGGAACTATTGCCCTTTTAGCCTGACGAGCCTGGTCTGCGAGGCCATGGAGCGTATCATTATGGAACTCATAAACTAAGACAGTGGTAACCTCCAAACTCTGGACCCCAAGGCAGATCATGCCTTTTGAACCTGATTGACTTCTTTGAGGCAGTCACCAAAGCTGTAGACGAGGGTAAGGTGGTTCACACAGCCTATCTTGACCTCGCCAATGCTTTTGACACCATCCCCCATTCTGGAATTATAGCTAAACTCACTAAACTAGGTATAAATCCCTACATCACAAGATGGGTTGCCAACTGGCTCACTGACAGAACCCACACTGTAAAAGTTGCAGACTCCAAATTTGACTTCAAACCAGTGACAAGTGGATTACCACAGGGTTTAGTCCTGGGACCTCTCCTGTTTGGTATTTACTTCTCTGAAGTACAGGCTAACACAGAAGGCCTCTGGCTAATGAAGTTTAAAGATGACTGCAAACTAGGAGCCATAGTCGAGGCCCCAAATGATTTGGACATCCTACAGAAGGGCCTCACTTAGACAGATGCCTGGTATCAGAGGCATGGCCTCAAGCTCAGTGTCAAAAAGTGCATTGTCATCCCTTTTGGTAAAAACTCTGTACCCATGAACTACCACGTAAATGGCAGTCTACTTAACACTGAATGTGTGATAAGAGACCTTGAGACCCAGGTGGACAGTAGTCTCTCCTTTGATAATCACATTGCCACAATAGTCAGGAAATCCTTCTATGTGGCACACCTCATCACAAAAGGGTTCTCATCCAGGAAAAAAAGAGGTCATTGTTCCCTTCTATTCGGCACTCATTAGACCCATTATAGAGTACAATGCCCCTTTTGGAATGTACCTCAGAAGACATCTGCAGCAGCTGGAAAGGCCACAGAAGTACCTCACAAAGAGGATTACTGGTCTCAAACAGATGACCTACACTGATCATCTCAAAAAACTCCAGATTTACTCTGTAGCATATCACGTACTTTGAGGAGATCTCTGCCTAACATATAAAGCTATGTTAAACACAGAGCTTTTCAACATGCTACACCTAAAGAAATCCCAATCCCTCCGAGCTACATGGTCTAGGGACCTAAACCTTGTCACCACAATAAACAGGACATGCTGGAGGGATAGATTCCTATCCCAGAGACTTCCTATCCTCTGGAACAAGCTGCCCATCTATGTTAAGCAAAGTTCCACATTAGAAAAATCTTGATGAGTGGATGGGAAATAGGAAATACACCCGGGGATCACTTCTGTGGCTCTGCTCAACAGGGGCACAGGAAATTAACTTTCGTGGGTGGCGTAAGCCAGGGAACCTTGTTGGCTAGGCTTACTTAGGCCCTTGGGCCGATAGCCTAGTACCTACCTATGAACCTATAATTTGGAGGGTACTCCCAAGTAGTAAGCATTCATTTACTTACATTTTGGTTATTCAGTATCACATTTTCCATGGAGAAAATCCTAGCATGCAAAAACTTCCACTTTGATTTTGTCATGTCAGACACTCAGAAGTACCATTGTCAGGCTGCTGTTTCATTTCAAAGCACACAGTAAGAGCTCCAAACATTTTATATTCTCTGAAACTGGTTTCTTTAGGATGTCATGTATAATGTATTATCAACTAGCTAACTAAATAGCCTTAGCTCTTTTGAGCTAATAGATACTTGCTCACCCCTGGGAAAAATGTTTGTCAGTCAACAATTATGGAACTTACTTATTAATTAATTTATTTATTTATTATTTATTGATTTATTTATTGACAGTTGATTACTGTGAAAGTCTGACTGAGTAGGTGCCCTTGCAGGTCTGTGAGATGGGAAGCCAAGGTGACAAAATGAGCTATAACCTGCCAGTAGTAAATGGCCATTCCAACTAAGACCTGTACATAGATCTTGGTCAATGGCCAAGACCAGTCATGTGTAGCTTTTACCTTTTTTACCTGTGGTTTCAGAAAGACCCTGCCCTCAACACACCCATAATGCTAGCTTCCTAATGACACAATCCTACATCTCTATGTAAATCAAGTAGTGTATGTATGTTAAGCAGAAGGAATGTCCTGACTGTAGATTACTACAGCTGTGTAATGGCTATGTGGCCATAGGAGCTTGTCATGTAACCCAAAATGGAGGAATGTGCATTCAAAAAACCTATTCTGCCAAGAAAAGACAATGGGCAGGATTCACGAAGCCTCCGTGTAAGAGATACAAGGCTTACACGGAGGCTGCATTTAAACAGTGTGACGTCAGCATGTCATGCATATGCATGAGGGCATGCTGAATCACACCTAAGGCTAACACGGTCCGTGGAAGTCAGTAGGGGGCGTGTCTGTAGGCCGAGCCCTCCAAGCGGACACGCCCCCAGAAGAGTAAAAGTGCCCAAAGTAAACACCCACAACAGAGTCCATGGAAATGTGAATAAACACAACACAACACATGCCCCCACAGACTATGAACATAAAATATATAAATGAAAATGTTATATATTTCTTTTTAAATCGTAAAGATGTTTGCCTGTGAGTGCGCTCGTTTGCGCGGGCGTGCCCGTAGCTTAGCCACAGTTAGCAGTCAGTGGAAAAGCATATAAGAACTAAATATGCAAAGTAAGCCAAGAAGCAATAGCGCAGCGGTAGAGACGTCGGCTGAAGAGCAGGCAGTCATGGTTCGAGCCCCCACAACATCAATTTTTATTTTTAGTAAAATAAGCATGAAACAAGTCCCTGATAAATATGTACACAAATAAAATTATATTTTATGTAAAATGTAATGAAATAGGCCATTTATTTTGAAGAAATGTGAGATAACAAAATAATAAAAAATGCCAGATGTGCCTATAGCTGAACTACAGTTTAACAAGGTAAGTGCATCTGCCCGTAGGTGAGCAGTGGTTTAGCAGGTGTAAAATGAGTGCCCGTAGGTGAGCAGTGGTTTAACATGCTGAAACTGTGTGCCCCTAGCTGAGCTGAGTGTAATATGCGTGCTAACAGCCAAATGAAGCGTAAACCAGCGTACCCCGTTTGCGCGGAGCTGCGCACCGCGCCAACAAGCTAACAGATGGGCAACGTTGAGCAAGCTGTATCAAAACTACCTTTACACAGACACACCCCCTAGCCTGTCTAGACAGTCATAAAATATAAAAAGCAGTGGCCAGGTTAGAACTCAGGATACCATGCACCATAGTCAAGGTACTGAACCACTAAGCCATGATAGCTGTACTTAGAAATGCAGTAATAGCAAATATATAGGAATGGATAGAAAGTGGAGCATGACAAAGCAGGTTTTGTGAAGTTGATACAATTCCAAAATGGCCAATCACAGATAAGTGCGGGAAAAATGGCATATATAAGCCCCATAGGCGGGAATACACAGCATAAACGATTGTAGAACTAACTTGCAGCCAGAATGTCAGGAGTAGGTGAGGGTAGTGCTTTCGAGCACAGAGGTGGGGCGTTGAGGAGTCCAGATACATGGTGTGGCTCCTAGTCCACAATAATGAGGCCCAACTCATGCAGGGCCAGGTCCTGTGGGGAGCATATAGGGCTGAGGCGTGGGACCGGTTGACTCATGATCTCACCAGTGCCACAGGGTTTCCAAGGACTGGTGAGCAGGTCCGTCACCACCATGCGGACCTGAAGAGATGTAAGCAGGACCAATTGAACCTTTGGATCCAGCAGGCCCGGCAAATGCCCAACTCCCCACTACTGAGTAAGTTACATTTAATTATGTAAGAAATTAAACTAGCTGATATTATGGAGATGTGTATTCCAATATTACTTCATTTATATTACAGCTGCAGGTGTCCGTTCTGCGAACCGCAGAGCCTATGGTGATAGGCTGGTGCGGTTGCGCCACCAGGCAGGTCAATAGTCCACTCCCAGTAACTGTAAAGAAATATAAAAGTATGACAGTTAGCAAAAGAGTGCAGTGTAGTCACTAAGTAATAAAATGTGCAAGTAACCGTGTAAGAGTGTTTGCAAGTATTGCTTGATTACAAAAGTGTGTTGCAGTCTGTAATCCAAACAGAAAAATGAAAATGTCTGAAATAAAGTCTGAAATAAAGATGCCCCACCTGTAATATAATAGTACACAACCTGCAGCAGGCTGAAAAGTACAGCTGCAGAAGATGAGCAAATCACATGTGTGAAATATATCCCTGTTGAAATACTGAAACATGACAGAAGTGAGACTGCTGGGAAGGATTGTAATAACTACAGGTAAAACATGTCAATAAAGCCTAGAAGTAAGTACCATCCTGAATAGTAAAATGAAAACAAGTGAGAGAGTGTGAGAAAGAGTTATGAATCCACCAATAAAGTAGTAATAACCCCTGAATAAAGTATACTGCAGTCAGTACAGAATGAAATGAATGTGACAAGTAGAACCAAACTGTGAAATGTGTTCAAAGTGTTGCTGCAGCTGGAATGTGTATCCCACAATCTGGATATGTTGCTCTCAGTCTGCAATATGCAGATAGTATGATTGTCTGAAATACCAAACATCCACAATTGTCTATAGCTATATAAAGCAAATGTAGCAGGATGATGTAGCTGAACAAAGCCAGATATGAACGTGTATGAATAACAATAAAATGTATATTGATGTAGCAGTAACAGTCCTATCACCAAATTGAAGTAGTTATCATATAGGAAACTGTAGTTAGAACAGTAGTGTGTATATATCTGCAGCTATTAGAAATGTACAGCATATGTATTGGTATTCGAAGGTGTTAATATTATTTTCTTCACCCCACCCTATAAAAACATATAATCCATTCCACGTGAAATTGGTATGTGCAATCACAATTAGCACCCATAAATATTTGCATGTACGTTGATGCAACTGCCCTGTTCATACATCCAAACCTGATGGCCTGTTGCCATCAATCAACCCTGCATGTTGTTGGACTGTGTATTGCTGTTCAAATTATGCATGTGTTATGCTCGCTGTTCAATGGTGTGAATATCTGGGTGTTTGGTTAATGGGAATACTAATGCATGCTGTTACAACTAATTTTGAATGGTATTGTATGTTACTAACCCAAACTGTCATGACATAATGCAAAACATAGGACGACAGGAAAGGCGGGTTCCAGCGGACCCACCTCTCCCACCTCAGCTGGCGAGTGCACCTGGCACTAGTGCCCAGTCTGGACCCTCCTCCGGTGGCCCTGTGCCACCTGCGGGTTGAAGCGCTGGTGGGGATGGGGCCCGTCCCCCCTCTGCAAGTGTGGCCAGAGGAGAACCACCACTCACCCTCCATAGCATCCGGACTGTGGTGCGTAGGGAGATCCGGGACTCTGTTCTTGGGCCCCTACACCAGCTTGAGGCACAGGTGGCACAACTTATGGGCATGCCTGTTGCCCGGCCTACACAGCCCCCAGCACAGCCCCGTCCTGGGCAGTGAAGGAACAGTGGCAACTGCCCATGGGTGGGGATATCAGTTCCACTGTTGCTATCTGTGGGTTCATGGGCTCTGGATATCCAAACATCCGTCCCCGTCAATTGTGTAACCCCCCCACATGTGTCATACACTGCCCCTGTATGCGTCTTGTTTGTCTTGTCTGTTGACCTACCCAACCTACCTCCCCAGCTATACCGACTTCCGTCACCTGACATACCACTCTCACCTGGAAAAAAAAAAAAAGGGCACTCTGTACCCACAAAAAAATTACGCCCCATACATAGCTGCCCATTCCACACACATGTCTGCTGGACATGGAAACTATCAATTACAATTGGCTGTACAACAAGTATTATTGTTGTCCTGACACCTCTCTCTGGGGTGGAAGGTTTCAAATGTCACACCAAATTACATACATATGCACAGCTGTTGTTGATGAAGAAATGGGCAGCTATGGGCCTTACCTACATCCCTCCTGCAAAACACAAGCTTGTTTCCCTACTGTCTTACCCTCTTTGTGACCCCTTTTTCACCACTTTCCTGTCTCCCCATTTTCATTTCATTCAAAGAAAATAGCGTGGGTGTGCGCCAGAGTAAGCACCTTTAAGCGGTTGTAAGCGGGTGTGCGCCAGAGTAAGCACTGTTAAGCAGTTGTAAGCGGGTGTCCGCGGAGCTGAATGCCAGTGCGCATGCGGGAGCTCTGCGCAAACCAGCGCTAACCTGGTTACAACTGCTTAAAAGTGCCTTAGTCACTCTGATTGACAGGTCCTGTAGTCAGTTCAAAAGCAAAATAAAATCCCACTGTCAGTCCTGAACCCAGGACCTTGGAAACAGTAGTCTGCATGACCTACCACTAAGCCATGACTGTTATACAAGAACATTGTGCTAAAATAAATATATCATGTAATAGTAGGAATGAATGTAAAGGGAATATAGGATGTGTAGTACACAAAGCATGTCATTTATACTTACTGTCAAAACTAGTGGATTTCCATAATAGTACTGTATGAACAGAAACAGCCATGCTAGTTGGTAGCTAGTAGGTAATAATGTCAGTTAATGTACATATATAAATGTATGTATATTTACATATATATATATATATATATATATATATATATATATATATATATATATATATATATATATATATATACAGTTGTAGGTGTCAGTGTGCATACACACTTAGTACAGGAAACAGGAGAGAGGAATGGAGAAATGTGAATCTACAACACAGCCTGAATCATGAGAAAGATACTAACCTTTACACTCACAGAACAGTGTCCACAGCATGCCAGCATGGTCCCCGCCCTTACAATCTGAAAGGGCAATGCCTATCTCACATACCCTTTTATAGCACTGTCCTGAAATCACAGTGAGAACTGCAATCAGTACACAACTGGCTGCATGCAATTAGCAAATGCTGGCTTACAATTGGTGCAGAGGCCATCACATGGACTTATGCAGATACCTACAAAAGCATCCTGTACTCACACTCCACACATGCAATACTTTCATTGCACTGTCTGGAGGCAGACAGAGAGAGAGAGAGAGACAGAGAGAGACAGTGAGAGAGAGAGAGAGAGAAAAAAAAATAAGAACACAAACAACAACACACGGTACACAAACTAAGTTGAAGCTGTCAGCAGTGTCAGTACCAAGCTGGGCTAGCAGCAGCAGGAAGCTGTAGTAACGGTAACACAACCAGCTGCGACAAACACAGGTAATGTAAAGTAACAAGTTAATAGTCTACATACTGTGAACCCTCCATATGTGTCATAGGTCTGTATCTATAGGTATGTCCATGTGATATGTTGTGTGCACGTAGTCCTACCCAAAGGGGATGACTATATATTACATGTCATTCAGTGTTAGGCCATGATCCTGGCACCAGTTTTCCGTTTTAGTGAGGCCTGTCTGTAGGATGTGTGTGTCAGCTGGTGTAACGACTATGGCGCTTAGTTTGCTGTCATCTGGGAAATTTGTCATCCACAACCCGCACATGTTTGCTTTTACATCTGAGAAATAAATGCCAAACAAGAGGGGTCCTAGGACAGAGGCCTGTGGGATACCACATGTGACTGGCATTGAGTGTAACATGGCTCCTGCAATATCGATATTATGGATTCTGTATGTCAACCAGTGTGCAACCCATCATGTGGCATATATAGTAACATGTAAGCTAATGAGCTTGTCTATGATGCCTGAGTGGAGTACTGTGTTGAAGGCCTTAGGCAAGTCCAGGTAGGCTGTATGGACTGCGTTGACATCAGCAATGACTGTTGTGACTGTTTTGAAAGGTCAACCAGGTTAAAAAGGCAGGATCAGCCCATCACAAAGGCAAACTGGCTGGGAACAGGTGTCTGCAGGTACCCAATATCGCTGTATATGCGTCCCATACTGAATCATTCCATAGCTTTGCAGACCAGGCTGGTTAAGCTTATGGTGCGGTAGTTCCCAGGGTCAGTAGAGGTGCCTCCTTAGTGGAGTGGGACCACTGTTGCTGTATGCCAGTGTTCAGGTACATATCCCGTAGTAGGGCCAAGGTTAAATATCAGTCTTATATGCGGTTGTATGTTCCCTTGGAGTTCACGTAGCACACATCCAGGGATGCCATCAGGTCACATTTATGCTGTGTGTTCTGCTTTGCTGAGAGCGGCCCTCACCTGGACATGTGAGATGATAGGGAGGTTACATTCAGCTGTGATAAGTATTTCTAAGTGTGAGGGAGAAGGAGGGGGGATACGTGCACCGAACCTGTCTGCAAGAATGTTGCCAATATCTGTGTGTTCGGTGAATGTTAAGTAGGTGTGTAGTAACTCAGAGCATATCTGAGGCATTTGGTCCATATGTGTAACATAACTGAAGAAGGCCTTGTGGTTATCTATAGTGTTCGTGGCCATTTCCCTCCCAGAGTAGGCCATGGATGTTGTTATGAGAGACCGTAGCTTATTACCAGTGCTGACTACAGATGCCTTCCCTTTATGTGAATCTGCTCTGTCCTGCAGTAGCCTCCTTCTATCGTTATACAATCTGCCTTTGGCTGGGGTCCACCAGACAGGATGCCTAACCTTTGTGCATAGGGTCTGGGTTAGAAATGTGTGTGCATGTTCCATGCATTCTTTGGGATGTCCATGGGAAGCATTCGCAAAGGGGTCAGCAGTGTGGGTTGTGGCTTCCACTGGCCCAGTGGGCTGCATGGATACCATGTCAGTCCTAACAAGTGAATATCTGTCTAATCACATATATATCAAAGTAGTCTACTGTGCTGGTGGTGGTGGTGGTGGGATATGTATATCCAGGCTGAGTAATTTGTGTCCAGATCACACTAGTGGATGGCATTCCACATACAGTACCTTGGTATGAACCCCCAGAGTGAGGTTGTGCATTGGACCCGTCGCAGTGTGCTGACTGATGGGGCATGCTACTATGTTGTATGGAATGTGGCAGGTATTGTTGCACAGGTGTTGGCTGAGCACTGATATCTGGCCATGTACTTGTGTATCCACCAAGAGACACACACATGCTACATATGGGAGTAGTAGTATATCACTACAGTTGAGTATCATGTATAGTATGTGTGCCATATATTGCTGACATAGTCTGCTGATATCTTGTTTGTGTTCTCTTTCAGGGTCATGGCACGTCAGCGTAATCCTGCCTACTCTGCAGCAGAAGATAATGAGATACACCAGAGCCTGGTGCGGGATTATGACATACTGTTTTCCCACACCAGCCAGAATCAGCAAGAGAGGGCTGCACTGTGGCAAGACCTTGTCCGTAGGGTAAATGACATTGGCATGCATAATAGGACATATGGGCAGGTACGACATCACTGCAGTGATTTAATCAGAAATGTCCGTCAGCATGCATCGGATATCCACAGGCAACAGGTCGCCACAGGAGGTGGGGTGGCCACACATCCCCCCCTCACCAGACTGGAGGGGCTACTCCTAAGTGTTGTGGCTCCAGCCCCGGAACATCAACAGCAACACACCTGCATCATGATGGAGGCTGGATCCACACAGTAACACGACATGGAGCGTGCAGCTAATATGCCATATGTACACTTGACTGTTCTGTACACTGTTAGTTTATGCATGTGTAAGGTGTGTCCGTGGTATGTAGCTGTCAACATAGTATGTAATTGTGCAGGTGTGATATTGCCAATATCAGCAGCTGACATGTGAAAGGCAACTGGTGTACTACTACACTGTATCATATGCAGTATCAATGGCACAGTTGTGCCCACTGACATTAATCTCCTCATTTCTGCAGGTCCCTCCGGTGTTACAGCAAGGCAGCCCATCCATGCTGGTGAGTGTGTTTTAATAATACCTATAATAGTCCTGATAGTGCTAGTAATACTAGTGTAACTCAGTAGTGCTCTGTGTGTATACTGCGGGGTGTGCATGTGTGCATGTGTGCATGTGTGCCTGTGTCCACGTGTGCATGTGTGCATGTGTGCCTGTGTCCATGTGTGCATGTCTGCATGTGTGCATGTGTGCATGTGTGCCTGTGTACACGTGTGCATGTGTGCATGTGTGCATGTATGCATGTGTGCCTGTGTCCACTTGTGCATGTGTGCACTTGTGCATGTGTGCATGTGTCCATGTGTACACGTATCCACGTGTGCATGTGTGCCTGTGTCCACGTGTGCATGTGTGCATGTGTGCCTGTGTCCACGTATGCATGTGTGCCTGTGTCCATGTGTGCATGTGTGCATGTGTCCACGTGTGCATGTGTGCATGTGTGCATAAGTGCATCACTGGTAACATTGTGTAGACATTGTAAACTGTGTTTCCTGTCTTCCTCCCACAGGTTCTGGTGCTGCTCTGGTGTCCTGCAGCAGGGAACCTGAATCTGGTGCCACAGGTACTGATAATGATGATACCTGTGTAATGGCACAGGAAGGTGTGTCAGGGTCCGTCACTGGTCAGCCAATTGACAGTACACAGCTGTCAACCCCATCACTGCGCACAGTCATCCTGCCAGTACATCCTATGTCACCATTGTCCCTAGGTGATGGACAGGATACAGTGGGCATTGACCAGGGTAATGTGGTATCTGTGGCATATGCTTCCCCACACAGCAGCCATGGGCAGTGTCCTGTGATGGTACCACACAGACAGTTGCCCATGGGTTCTTGTGGGAGCATCCGTGGGCATACTGCCTCTGGAAGACGTGCCCAAAGAGGTCTGTCAACCTCAGCTATGTTTCGGGCTGTCATGCAGGCACAGTCGTGGATGGAAAGGTACACCAGACAGGGTCTGAGGGAGCTGAGAGCATGTCGCACAGCCATGACTGACAGTATGCGTGACATCGCGGATGCTATCCGTAATTTCACCAATGTCATAGACAGACGTTGTGGGGACATATTACAGCAGTTCCACAACCACATGTCCATGAGCCAGGGCAATGGTGGATGGTTGCGACATCAATGTGGCCGTATGCCAGCAACAGCAGCAGCTGGCAGTCGACGTGGACGACAACAGGCCCGCGGATGCCCCCATAGTGCCAGCAGCAGCCCCAGCAATGCTGGGTCTGTGCTGTCATCGGAACGCCCCAGGAGACCACGTGCATGTGGCTCTGGACAGTCCCAACAGGGACCTGTGTCCAGTCAACACACTCCCGCTTCTGATGACAGTACCCAGTCTGGCTTAGTACTGGATACGGTCCGTAGCACCCCTGCCAGGCACAGGTATCGTGTCCATGCCCACAGACTCTGATCTGTATGACCTGCCAGGTGCATTCTGTGGCTGTCCACAAACTTCAGTATATGGCAGCCATGAGGTGGAACTGTGTGCATGCATACACACATGCAAAATGTTAACACCTAGGGCTACCACATACATCCACACACTGCACCAACAGTGCCCCACCCTGTACTGCTGTCCCTCACCAACACACATACACACACATGTCAATTGGTGGTATCAGTGGCAGACTCAGGCATACCTAATTCACACCCTGTGCATATGATGAAACTGTGCCACCTCCTGCAATCTCCAACATCAGTGCAGGAACAGGTAAACACATTGCTGATGCACAGGGTGACTACATAGAAGTGTATTACTAGTATCATGTTGGTAACAGTACAGTGTGCTGATATGACTGTGTGTATATCCCAGCATGCCTGATGCAGTAACTGTATGACTGTCCTGAATTGTTATCTACACCCATAGTAAGTACCATAGTGTAACAGCTGCACATTATTGCATACTGGTGGTAAGGATGTCAACAGATAGCCACATACATAGGTAGCACAGGGGGGAAGCTAATGCAAGTAGTGATACGCAATGATGGACATGTACAGTAATAGTGACAAGTTGCCCACAATGACTATGCAATGTGGATGTTTGCGCATGTTGATATGTGTGCAGTACCAATGTAATACAAATCACAATTAACTATGACATAATATCAGTTCTACCATGGACATCTGAGCTGTGTATTCCTGGGTACATGTTGATAGTGCCTACATATTTGCACTGTTACCTACTGTTAGTGTTACCCCTTCTTTGTTGTACAATGGACTACTTCCAGCCCTGCTTACTGTAGCTTTGTTTGCATGCATGTTCACTTGGGGTTCCCTGGAACACTGCTTCCACCTGCAATGCAGAGTTACAGTGCTTCTGTGGACTGCTAGTGACATCTGCATAGCGTACTATATGTATGTCAAGTTTCCACATGACAGAACGTCACTGTCTGTCCTGTTCGCATGTACGTTGCCTGTGACACATTGCACATGACTTACCTGGCATTTACCCACATGTGCAGTCATATATGCCAGTGCTATGAAATCAGTAGCAGTACACCCACACATATACACCTTCAGTATGTTGTTCCCCATTGGCCCTATGTGTTGGTAATCACCATGGCAATCACACTAATATGGTAGCATGTGCAAAGGTAACCTGTGAATCACCTCTATGGTCCAGTTGTGGTTTATGTGAGTCATGTTGCAATGTCACAGCTTCCACATGTATGCAGTCAACCCTCACCCCTGGCCAGGAACGTACAACACATGTGTGGGGTGCCACCACATAGCCAATCTGGGGACTGAGCACTCTGAACACAGTACTGCCATACCCTGTCAGGTGGCATGACATACTACAGTGACTACAATACCAGTCTGACATAGACCCGCACTGACAGCAATCTGAACACACTGGGGCATACTTGGAGACTCAGAATAGCATCCTGCCTGAGCATCACACACCTCCGCAGCTGGCACACAGGCATACGTTACATCAGAACAGAGCACATGCCACACATGGCACACATATCCCGTGTGCCACACACTCACAGCCTGTAGGGCTACACAACACACCTGCTACAGATGTGTCAGGTACCTCTCTTGGCCGTTGCAATGGGGTCCCGCTCAACAGGCTGTACATGGTGAAGGTCACAGTGATATGCCTGTGGGGCACTATGGTCCACCACAAAACACATGCATACAGGTCAGTCAGAGGCATGGACACATATGACTCAGTCATTGACCATGCCACTATGGATGACCTGAGACATACCTCCCTTGACTACATGATAGGGAACATAGAAGGGATCACTCAGCATGTGGCATGGGCCAGTATGAGCCTGATCTTGGTTGCCATCATACCCTCACCAGGTATGCTACCACAATATGTAGGAAGGGTGTTCTATGTCTACATTCTGCTCAATCTCAAGTGTCATTCATAGGGTATCCACTGGCTGTCAATGTGTGCTTACATGCTAGGGAAGCCACAATGGTTTGCGAGGGGCAGCTTGTACATGACACCCATGGGCCATTGTATATTGGCGAAGCCCCTTGATACACACATAGTGCCTTTTGCTGCAGGACACAGATTACATAGCCACCTCCGCGGGTATCACACAGGATAGGACACTAACAGTGATGCTACACAACACCAGCAGTGTACACCGCAAGATGCATGCACTGGACACTGTCCTCAGCACGGTGAACTGCAATATCTGTGCAGTACCAGATTCCTGATTCACGGCTCACAGGTGCAACCCATCACTGCCAGGTTATACCTCATACCATGCCTGTCGTCCCCTACACATGTAACACACATGGACAGGGGTGGTATCCCAAGGCACCACAGATACACACACCTCCAGGTTGTTGGCACAGCACAAAGCATCAGGGCCTATCCATGAGCAGCTAACAGTGTGTTGGACTGCCTTCTGGTTCATAGCCTGACACACACAACCCTCCCATACACAGGAAACCCACCTATCCTCCCTAACAACACTGGCAATATGACAGTCTCAAGAAATGTCTTTATATGGCTGGACTGCATCCAGCCAAACATTGTGTGTGAGCATTACTGTAGCTACAACACACTAGCTGAAAGGTTCCCAGCATGTGGTCACTGAATTGCAGTGGAATAACATGTTACCACTCCCACAACAGGTGGGAACATGCAGCACCTGTTCATCGACTACATGTAGACTATATGGCCCAGACCAGATGTGTATCCCCTGCTGTAGGTATTATACCATATACAACCCACACTGTATAGACACATACCACGTGTGGCCCCTGCACAGTAAGACACAGTCATATTGTTATGGATTGCGAATACCATTTATCCACTTGAGGCACGTGTCAGACATGGTAACTACTGAAGGTCACAGGTATTTATGTGTATGTGTCACACACATACATCATGTGTGCATTGCCATTGCTGGTTTAGGCAATGGCATGCATGGTTATGCACAGCAACCAACACAAGGTCATATTGTGTGACACAACCACACGTGGCAGTTGTGGGCTTCCAAAACATACCTATCTGTGCTCTGACAATGGTAATAGACCCAGTAGCGGAGCGCACTATTGGCATTACTGGCCAAGTAGCCCTGTCTGGCTGTACTGATAGTGTGGTGACATCCCCTGTGTTTACTGGGGTAATATGCAGCATCTGGTGTATGTATTTGCCAAAAGGATCTGTTCTCTAACACTTGCAATTACACACACCCTACTACCCCCCCCACACACACACATACTTGCAGGATTCATACCCCTACCTAACTATGTCACGACACGTGAGAGAGATGCATTAGCGAAGCGCACTATTCGGATTACTAGGAGGTTCCTCTTCTCCGGCTGTACTTATAGGGTGCTGACATCATCAGTGTTTGGAAAGGGTAATGTGCATCATGTAGTGTGATCTCCTGATTGCCAAAACGCACGTCTTTCATGCAGAATTACACACACACACAAACTCCCCACCTCCAAACACACACACTTGACATTTGCAGGTTTCAAACCCCTACCTAACTAGGTTATGACACTTGAGAGAGATGCATTAGCAGAGTGTGCTATTTGGATTACTGGGAGGTGTCCCTTCTCCAGCTGTACTTATAGGGTGCTGACATCATCAGTGTTTGGAAAGGGTACTGTGCATCATGTAGTGTGATCTCCTGATTGCCAGGAAGCACATGTCTTTCATACAGAATTGCACACACACAAACTCCCCTCATCTAAACACACACACTTGCCATTTGCAGGTTTCAAACCCCTACCTAACTATGTTATGACACTCATGACAGATGCATTAGCAGAGAGCGCTATTCGCATTACTGGGAGATTTCCTTTCTCCTGCTGTACTTATAGGGTGCTGACATCATCAGTGCTTAGATAGGGGAATGTGCATCCTGTAGAGTGTTTTCCCAGTTGCCAAAAGGAACATTTTCCTCACACAGACTTGCACACACACTAGCCCCCCTCCATACACACTGGGCGGTTGCAGGATTTAAACCCCTACCTAACTATGTTATGACACTCATGACAGATGCATTAGCAGAGTGCACTATTCAAATTACTGGGAGGTTTCCCTTCTCCTGCTGTACTTATAGGGTGCTGACATCATCAGTGCTTAGAAAGGGGAATGTGCATCCTGTAGAATGTTTTCCCAGTTGCCAAAAGGGACACTTCCCTCACACAGACTTGCACACACATCAACCCTGCTCACCAACACACACACACTGAGCATTTGCATGGTTCAAACCCCTACCTAACTATATTATGGCACTTGAGGGAGACGCATTAGCAGAGCACGCTATCCAAATTACTGGGCATCTGTTCTGCACCTGCAGTATTTATAGGGTGCTGACATCTTTATTTCTACAGAGGTATGTACATCTAGTACTACCTGTCAGGTGCGGGATAGCATATATATGCATTTGCAGCCACCTACTTCAGGGTCAGATATGCACATCGCACTGGCAGGTTATGTTCTACACCATGCTTCGTGACCACAGAACCTGTAACACACAACACAACCAGTCCAGAACACCACTCCCACATCCAGGACACACACTTTGCTTCCCTGGGAACAGTGCCGGGATATGCAGGTGTTTACATACACCATTCCAGTTGTTAACATCAGGTACAGGCATATTGTGTGTGGGAACTACTCAGGCCTCTACAACTTTACCCTACAGCCACTACAATTTGTGGGTCCATGTGCTATGGCAGAACCACTCACCACAGCCACATGGGGGAATACATATTGCACCTGTCCATCTACAACATGGGTACTCACTGTTCCACACCAGAGGTAGACCACCATTGTTGATATCTGACCATACCCACCTTTCCCCGGACATCCATATCCCATCCCCACCCCCAGGCAAGGTTGTCACTGCAAACAAACTGTATTTAGCACAAGTAGACTCTACACTTGTGAAGACTGGGGTGGACGACTTCAAAGGACCCATGCTGGGGGACTACACTGGCCACTCTGCATAATCCTTGACAATTGCATTCTATGAGCATGTGTAAGGTTTGCATTGATCATGCTATCCCACATATACCCATGACTGCTCCACAACAGGACACCTGTCAGGTGTACACCAGCCATATATGAGCCGTCCAACAGACAGAGTGAGCTAATACATTGCAGAGCTGTAGCCCACAGAGGGAGGACATCTGTGAACAGTACCGGCATGACAATTCAATCCCACATAATCATCACAACACAGTGTTGACAGTGGAATTGTCCAGACAATGCAGATAGGGCTCCCCTCAGTCTGTTATTGATGCCCACTTATTTTTAGAGGTCCTCAGCAACCCTCTTCCAGCACACACCAACAACATGGATGTGATTTAGCACATTCAAACCCTGGGATCTCCACTGTGCCCCTGCTTGACAGAGGCACAACTCACTAGCCTCACACATTGCCTTATGTGACCTACTTTACAGTGGCACAGTAGCCTACTGTACTGGGGATGCAGATGCTAAGCACACTCTAGCTAAGCTGTCATTCCCTAGGGCAAACAGCCTAGTATTGACCTCTGCACCCATATGTTTAATTGTCAGATGCACAATATTTGTTGCTGTTAGACTGTTTGCAGGTCTTTATTGCCATAGCATTCCCTGTTCCTATGAACAACTTGTGTATCTGTGGAAGATGTTTGAATATGAGGGCGATCCACTATATCACTTATGTCTCTGTAGTCATTTACTGTGTGCACTGGGCAGATTGCTGTGTTGTGGTTGGTTCCTGGAATGACACGTACAAATACCAGATATGTGTGGCCAACTGCTAAACGGAGATATGGCCTAAGTGTGTGAGCATGCCCAGTTCAGCCTTTCCATGGCATGTTGTCTGACATATATCTCATTTATCAAAGTGTGCGAGCATGCCCAGTGTGAGCTTTCCATATGTTGAACTCTGGAGTCCACCACATATTTGGGTGTGTGTGAACTTCAACAATATCTCACGTTTATGGTTGTGTGTTCGGTGTCATGTTGTGTACTTACTGGCCAACTACTTCGTGTCTGCCACAACAGGGATTATACTGTGCCTGCAGGGGTTGCATGGGATACTTTGCATACAGTTGTCAACATCCTTTCATAATGACCTAACACTGTAGTACCGTATAGTGTGCTGGTTCAGTACTTTCACTGTGGTGGACAGTATCCTGGGCTTTAGTCCTATCACTGCTTGACATCTTCATAGTGAGCACAACAGACTGTGCAGGGGCCAGTTGTGCACATATGACCATGTTGCATTATGTTCAGATATGGACTACCTACACCAGGCTTGTCCAACATTGGTAGTGTATTCCACAACATAGGTGGACATTGGCAAACACTAGCAATGTTCCCTAGGCCATTTCTGATGCTAGTCACAGAGTGTGTTTGTCCTTCGACACACATTGTAACTGGAGTTTGCCATGACATATGTAATGGTTAGTATACTGTGCCTCTGTCTACCTCTGACATAACAGTGATACCCAGGGTTAACCTACCATCTCCCATCCACTCATCAGGATTCCTCTTGAGGGGTGTCGATAGGTGACTCTCTGGCTAACCTGTACTGGGAGTTGACTCAAGAGTGGGGGTGGCTTCTGTGTTATGGATCATTCCGTACAGCTTGTCCTATGTATGTCAGTGCTGGGGTTCAGGTCTCTCATGTGCATAGCTCACTGCCATTCAGATTGTACAAGGCGCAGCATGTTCATTGATTCCAGCTTGGACATGGCTTCATACATCAGGCACAGCTTGCCTCTGGGTGGGCAGTATGGCAGTGTGTGGAACTACAGTTTGTTTAATCAGGCAACACATGGCATCTGTTCATGCTCTTTGCTACTCCTGGTGGGGTACTGTTGTGGACTTTACAGTTGATGGAGGTGTCTGCTGAGGTATATCCCACAGGGGCTATTGTAGTCAATTGTGATGCTGATGAAGGATGACTGCAGAGCCACAGTGACCTCCCCTTATCTAGATCTGACAACCTTCATGATTGGGTGGGTATACGGCATGTTTCTGCGAACACTACAGCCACATGTTTGTCCAATGCAGGATATCTATCACCTTGTGTCCCCAGGTCTCTCATTACATGTTAGGTACATAATGGGTTAACACCTGTGTGGTAATTGGTGGGCACTTACTGTATATCCACGGTGGTTGTCTATACACATTTCTGCAATTAGCTTGTTGACATGGCTATGGCTCCAGTTGTCTGTTTCTATGTGGCCCTTTTGTGGGTTGCTTGTGTCAGCTGGGGGTCAGATATGGTGGGCAGTTTGTACTCCTCTGCATACATGTTCAGTTACATTCCTTCCATGTTGGCCTGTACCTATGGGACATATATACGGAACGAGGGAGGTCCCAGGACCAAGCCTTGTGGGATGCCACTCATATCTGCTTTGTAGTCTGACATGGATGCAGCATGTCTGACCATGTCAGTTCTGTCCTTGGTCTGGTTTGCAACCCCTCTACTGACATAGGGGTTTATATTTAAGCTGGTGAACATATCCATACTGAACTCGTAGGGTATAGTCTGGAAGCATATGCACGGTCCAGCTACGCTGTGTGGACCACATTGCCCTCATCAATGACCTTAATGACTGTTTCAAATGGGTCAAACATGTTTAGGGACAGGATCTGCACTTACGACAGCCACACCGGGTAGGGTCCGGTGTCAGTAGGTCCATGATAGCTTTATGTCTGCGGTACATACTGATCCTTTCCATAGCTGTGCAGACCAAGCTTGTCAGGATCCTGGGGTGGTAGTTTGCAGTATCCATTCAGGCAACACCTTTGTTGTGAAGGACCACTGTTGTTGTACACTGCTCTTTGGGTACATATCCTGTGGTAAGGCTGACATTGGGCAGTAGTATGATTTGGCATTCCATTATTCTTGGAGTCCATGTTGGCCTCAGCCCAGGACACCATCACATACCTTTGCTGCTGTGTGTTTTGCTTTGTAGATGATGGCTGTTACCTCAGCATCTGCAATGTCAGGGGGCCAGCAGTCTGCTGGGATAGATATTTTGCATTCTGGGGGGGGGGGGGTTTGCACTGCACCTGTCAGGTTGTATGTTGGCAATATGTGTGTGTGTTTGGTATGTTGTTTGTAATATCTGTGTGATTCGGAGCATATCTGTGAATTCCCAACATGGCTCCTACCATCAGTTGAGTAAGCCTTGTGATTATCCTTAGTGTCCTGTACAATTTGTATCTTCATAGGTTCATAGGTTCATACTAGGCTATCCACCCTAGGGCATTAGTAAGCCTAGTCAGAGTATGTGTGTCTTTCGCCGCCCCTTGCTATGTGACTATTATGGCCATTTATGATTTTCTTTACTGTGCCTCTGTCTGGACGTGTCACAGTGAAGACCCCCAGTGTACATCTACGATCATCCATCCACTTGGCAATATTCCTGTTGAGGGGTGTCAGTGAGGGGCTCTGCCTAACATGGATTGGGATCCTGTTCCTGGGTGTGGGGAGCCTCTGGGTTATGTATCTGTCCCTCCAGCACATCCTATTTCATTATGTGTTGAGGCTGACATCTGTCACTCTCACAGTTCCAATGGCTTTGATTTCCTGGGGTGGAGCATGTCCATTACTCCTGTGTTGGACATGGCCTTGTACAACAGACATACAATGCCTCTGTGTAGGCAGTCTGTGACTGCATTCAGCTGGGGTGTCTACAACCAGGCAGCATATGACATATATTTGACCCCCTTTATCCTCTTGGTGAGGTACCTTTGAGGTCTTCCTAACCGCTGCAGGTGTCAGGTACGGTACATCCCATATGAGTCATTGTACTAGATTATGGGTCTGATAAGGGAACAGTACAGGGGCACAGTGACCTCTGTTGATGTAGATGTGAATCCTTTCATGATACGGTGTCCAATATAGACAGTCTTCCTAGCCACATTGGCATTGTGAGTGTCACATGACAGGTTACTGTCGACTTGTGTCCCTAGGTCCCTGACTACTCCTTGCATACATAATGGTTTACCACCTATGTGGTAATTTGTGAGTACCTTGTCTGGTATTTGGTGGGACATTCATACTGTCCAGTGTCTTTAGGATGTCTGGGTGGGGTTCCTGTGTGTGAGAGTGTGGTCTGTTGCATGCTACAGACTGTACAGCAGTTTTGACTACAGTTAGGTGCACATGGGTGGTCTCCGCTGCTTCGTGCATTGTCAGTTACCTGGCCGTATGGGTGTCTGTGCTGCATAAGGATACTCCCCCTCCTTTGATGTTTTGGTCCAGGTGTTGGGGCCATAACGCATGATATGTGGTATAACCTGGTAGTGCTGGTGTGCTGTCAGTAGGCTTGCAGCAGGCTTCTGTCACTGCACAGACATCGATGTTCTCCATACTGGGAAGTGCCTCAGGAGCATGCATATTGCAGTTTACACATCTGGCATTGGTCAGCATTACCCTTATGTTTCTTACCACTTATGTTTTCTAGGGTGGTGGGTTAGTCTTTTTTGCCTTGCCTATGTACGGCTCTATGAAGGTGGCAAAGGCCTTATCCAGTATCCAGACACCCAGGGTAACAGGTGCAAGCCATCCCTGGAACAGCAGCATGGCTTGTCATGCATGACATCTCAAGCAGACAGACATTAGACCCTCTTGGACTGACAGCTGTAACTGTGCCACCTGTTAAAGCTGATCATTCTATGTTTGTACTGTGGCATCATTCTTGGTGAGGGTTGGATGCTGCAAACGGCCAGTGTCATACCGGCCTGGAGTACATACTCAGAGAGCTCATCCATGTCTCTTTTCATGTAGTCCAGGGAGGTACATCTCAGGTCATTCACACCAGCATGGACAATGAGTGCATCATATTTCTGCTTGCTTTGGGGTGACCTGCGTACTTGTGTTATGTGGCATATTGTGGCAGCCTACAGGCAGCTTACTGTACCCTTTCCCTTGTTCAGTCTGGTGAGTGGGACAGCAGTGTGTCTGCCTATACAGACACCTATTACAACTGTATCAGGCATGTTGTTTCTCCTTCTGGCCTGTAACTGTTTGGCACACCAGCTTTGTGTATTATGTGTTGCATGTGCTATGTTTGGAGGTTGTGGTTGCTTGGGGTCTGCTTTGGAGGCCTCTGTTGGTGTGGTGTGTTTGTAATTAGGGCCTCCGGGAATGTTTATCTGTGTTTATGTGTTTGGTTTACAGTTGTAATAGGTCTATGTGGACTGGGTTTGTGGTGTATGTGGTTACCTTCTCCTCCTGACTAGTTTTGACAGTACTGAGTTGGGGGAGCTCAGCCTCCGGTTTGGATAAATGGTTGCATCTCTCACATATATTTGTATTTATTGGGGGGAGTTGAGGGTTGTCTGTATACTTGGGGCAGGTGTCACATTGCCTCTGGATTCACAGATTCTACTTGTTGTGGCTGGCCTTAGTGGATTGTATGTGTGGACATATTTTATTGCCATACTACTGATCAGTGATTACTTCCCTTTTTATGTTTGCTCTATCATGTAGTAGCTTCCTCATTCTCTTGCATGGTTTGGTAATGGCTGGAGTCCAGCATGCCAGATGCCTGCGTGTATTGCATTGTGTCTTGTTGTTATTTGTGATTGCATAATCCAAGCATTCCTGGCTGTGTTCATGGAATGCCTGTATAACATGTTCTGCGGTGTGTCCCATATTCTGCACCTGCACAGGGCCTTTCGTGGATTCCACATCGGTTTGGAGGGGTGCAACTTATGCTTTACACATGTTTTTCACTGTGGTTTTCTGGCCAGGGACTGTGGTCAGGATGTTTATATCCAGTGTGATTACTCTATGGTCTGGTCTTACCAGTGAGGGATACACTTCTCATCTTGCCATCCAGTACGCATGTTGCTGATTATCACATCCAGTATGCTTACCCCTCTTGTGGGAGTGGTACGTTGTTCCTGGGCATTTTGGTTTATGGATTATGGGAACTTTTCTCCTACTGTGTTGGTGCTAGTATAATGCTCCCAGTGTATGTCTGGGTATTTTCAGTCAACCAATATAATGTGGTTTGGGGGGCTTGATATATTCATGTATTCCAACATAGGCCATGTGCAGTTCCTGGTATTAGGACAGTAGTCTGCAGCAGGCTATATACTGGGAGGTGGTTTTAGCCATTGGTATTTGACCATGGCTAATCCATGCTGCTTCTTGTTGTGGTACCAACATGGGGGTGTGGTTATCCTTGACATTTATTGCTAGTCACCCTCCTTTTGTAGCTTGTTCCATGTTTTGAGGCTGCACAGCACAGTATGAGGTGTAACCTGGTAGTGTTAGGGTGCTGATGTGAGCCTTGACCCAGTTTTCTATTACAGGACTGATATCAACATTCTCCATACTGTGTGCATTTACACAGCATGCATCTTGCTGTTTAGACTTCTGGCATTGGGTAGCATTACATCTAGGTTCCTATCCCTTGTGGTACCTATGAAGATGGGTTTGTGTTTTGAGACTTACCTATTCAGGGCATGCTGTGGGTACTGACAGCCTTTGCCAGTATCCATGGGGCCTGGACTGATAGGTGCACACCACCCCTAGCAGGTGGTGCATCATGACATGCTCAGCATGTCTTCCCAGGCTGAAACACATTGGCTCCCCTTTGACTAACTGCATTACTTCAGCCAGTTATTGCAATTGATCATCCCATTGTCATTTTGTGGCTTCATGCTTGGTGAGGGTGGATGTTAGTCAGGGTCCTCAAGTGTGCATATAGTACATGGTGTTACATTACTTAACACATGGCATTCATGCCTCAGGTGGTGCTGCAGGGCTGCCTCTGTTGGATGCACATATTACACTCCCTGTACATGTTTGTGAGCAGGTCATGTCATTTTAGGCATCCCTGTTATTATTTGAGTGAGTCAGAGGGGGTACCATTCCCAGGGTTCCTACTGAGCCAGTGTATGTGCTATGCGTTGCCTCTTTGCCAAGGCCAGGGCATACTGGGCACGCCTCCTTCAGCCTACTGGGGCAGGCTCAGGTTGTTCCTCCTCTGAGCCACGCTCTGCCTGTGATGGCCTTGGCAATGGTGGGGGGCTGTTTGGCCCAGTCCTATGCTGGTCCTGCTGCAGCTGTTTTCGCAAGAACATATTATGTAGCATAGCACATACCATGACAATTTGGGTACATGTAGTTGGTGAGTACTGCAAGGCTCCACCAGATGTGTCAAGACACCGGAACCATGACTTGAGCAGCCCAAACACACGCTCTATTACATTACGTGTTTGTGCGTGTGCCTCATTATGGCATTCCTGTTCAGGTGTGTGTGCGTTTCTGATGGATGTCATCAGCCACGGCTCCAGTGCATAACCTGCATCCCCCACTAGGTGTCCGTGTGGGATGTCCCCATTGGCAAATGTCTGGTACAGCTGCATCAAATGCCAGATGTGGGAATCATGGTAGCTCCCAGGGCAGCCAGCACACACATTCATTATTATGCCCTGGGCATCACACATGACCTGGCAGTTGATGGAGGGGAAGCCCTTGCGGTTAATGTAGGCCCTACCCCGCTCACCGGCTGGTGCTTTGATGCATATATGCGTGCAGTCTATTGCACCCACTACCTCAGGGTATTCCACTATTTGCTGGAAGAAACACATATTGCTGGCCAATACCTCACGGGCATTGAGGAAATATACATGATCACCGACATGTGCTGACATGGCATCCAGGAACTGGTGCAGTACCCTGGAGGCTGATGCCTGTGATATCCCCATCATATCACCAGTTGGTCTCTGGAAGGTACCTGTTGCTAGTATTCTTAGGCCAACAAATACCTTGGTTTCCACTGGGATGGGTTCCACTCTGTTGGTTCTGTGTGTGAGGTGTGGCCTGCACAGCTCGACTATTTGCTGCATGAGCTCTCTGTCCACTCTATAGCGCTCTACTATCTCCAGCTCATGTAACCCGTGGTAGGTGACCCTGGGCCTGTACACTCTTCTCCATCTCCTCACTGTGGTTTGTCTGGCACCATCTGCATTGTCACCACCCTCAGCAAGTCGCCTATGTCTCATTATGACAGCTATGGCAGCCCCTAGCATTTCTGCTCTGAGTTCAGCTTTTTCAGTTTTCACTTCTAATAGCTTACTCCTGTCTTGCAGTGTCTCTTGAGAGAAACATCCTGCACTGTTGTTTGCAGAGTTTTAAGTGCTGGGCTGGGCTACTATTCTGCCTGTGTAATTGCCTGCTTCTAATTGTTTTCACCTGCTAGCTCCAGCAGTATTCCCTGCTAGCTTCCTACTAATTCTGTTGCTTCCTTTTTCCTTTCTGTTTCTTCAGGGGAGAGCAGCATGCATACCAGCAGAAACATGCTCACAGTGGCTTACACGCGCGCGCATATGCTTACATGGATCAGAATCTGCCTATTCGGGTTAAAACGCGCGCACACTAGCGCAAACAGTATTACAAATCTACCAACACGCTCCCACATGCTCAGTCTGCCTTACACGTGCGCACACTGCCCTACTCACGCTTCATGGTGCGCACACGTGCGCATGCACAGCCAGCAAGAAACTTTGGTGTAAGTAACAGTGTACACCTTCCATTTCTTGACTTTCCCATGCTTATCTTGTGGCACTCCTCTTTCCCTGATCTGTGTCTGTCATCTGTCATGTTACACTGACCTCCAATGAACTGCATTTCTTTTTACCATTCCCCCCTGTGATGTCACATATCTCCTACTCTATTCCTCCCCCTTATGTATCTCTTACACTACTCAGACTGTGCTCATTTGCTATGTGACTGTGGGATTCAGTATCCTAACCCTCATTTACATGAGATTGCCTAC